>NW_027463863.1:0-124104 GCF_050947455.1 Rhinoderma darwinii
CAATAGCTCGCCTGGGAAACATCCAGAGAAGTCCAAGATAGTGTTTTTTAGACTGGCTGCCACGAGCTGAAACGAATGCAGCCAAGAGCGAGCGTCTGTGACTTACGGTTCAAGAGTTATTCACAGAAACATGGTTCTGAACTTTGCTGCCAGCCGCGAAAGCGAAAGTAACCAAGATCGAGCGTCTAGGATTTACTTGTGAATAGCTCGCCTGGGAAACTTTCAGATAAGTCAAAGACAGTGCTTCTATACTAATTGCCAGGCGCTGAGACGAATGCCGCCAAGATCAAGCGTCTAAGACTTACGGTTCAAGAATTAGCCTCAGAAACAGTGGGAAACAGTGCTTCTATACTAATTGCCAGGCGCTGAGACGAATGCCGCCAAGATCGAGCGTCTATGACTTACGGTTCAAGAATTAGCCTCAGAAACAGTGGTTCTGAACATGCTGCCAATAGCTCGCCTGGGAAACATCCAGAGAAGTCCAAGATAGTGTTTTTTAGACTGGCTGCCACGAGCTGAAACGAATGCAGCCAAGAGCGAGCGTCTGTCACTTACGGTTCAAGAGTTATTCACAGAAACATGGTTCTGAACTTTGCTGCCAGCCGCGAAAGCGAAAATAACCAAGATCGAGCGTCTAGGATTTACTTGTCAATAGCTCGCCTGGGAAACATCCAGAGAAGTCAAAGACAGTGCTTCTATACTAATTGCCAGGCGCTGAGACGAATGCCGCCAAGATCGAGCGTCTATGACTTACGGTTCAAGAATTAGCCTCAGAAACAGTGGGAAACAGTGCTTCTATACTAATTGCCAGGCGCTGAGACGAATGCCGCCAAGATCGAGCGTCTATGACTTACGGTTCAAGAATTAGCCTCAGAAACAGTGGTTCTGAACATGCTGCCAATAGCTCGCCTGGGAAACATCCAGAGAAGTCCAAGATAGTGTTTTTTTAGACTGGCTGCCACGAGCTGAAACGAATGCAGCCAAGAGCGAGCGTCTGTGACTTACGGTTCAAGAGTTATTCACAGAAACATGGTTCTGAACTTTGCTGCCAGCCGCGAAAGCGAAAGTAACCAAGATCGAGCGTCTAGGATTTACTTGTCAATAGCTCGCCTGGGAAACATCCAGAGAAGTCAAAGACAGTGCTTCTATACTAATTGCCAGGCGCTGAGACGAATGCCGCCAAGATCGAGCGTCTATGACTTACGGTTCAAGAATTAGCCTCAGAAACAGTGGGAAACAGTGCTTCTATACTAATTGCCAGGCGCTGAGACGAATGCCGCCAAGATCGAGCGTCTATGACTTACGGTTCAAGAATTAGCCTCAGAACCAGTGGTTCTGAACATGCTGCCAATAGATCGCCTGGGAAACATCCAGAGAAGTCCAAGATAGTGTTTTTTAGACTGGCTGCCACGAGCTGAAACGAATGCAGCCAAGAGCGAGCGTCTGTGACTTACGGTTCAAGAGTTATTCACAGAAACATGGTTCTGAACTTTGCTGCCAGCCGCGAAAGCGAAAGTAACCAAGATCGAGCGTCTAGGATTTACTTGTGAATAGCTCGCCTGGGAAACTTTCAGATAAGTCAAAGACAGTGCTTCTATACTAATTGCCAGGCGCTGAGACGAATGCCGCCAAGATCAAGCGTCTAAGACTTACGGTTCAAGAATTAGCCTCAGAAACAGTGGGAAACAGTGCTTCTATACTAATTGCCAGGCGCTGAGACGAATGCCGCCAAGATCGAGCGTCTATGACTTACGGTTCAAGAATTAGCCTCAGAAACAGTGGTTCTGAACATGCTGCCAATAGCTCGCCTGGGAAACATCCAGAGAAGTCCAAGATAGTGTTTTTTAGACTGGCTGCCACGAGCTGAAACGAATGCAGCCAAGAGCGAGCGTCTGTGACTTACGGTTCAAGAGTTATTCACAGAAACATGGTTCTGAACTTTGCTGCCAGCCGCGAAAGCGAAAGTAACCAAGATCGAGCGTCTAGGATTTACTTGTGAATAGCTCGCCTGGGAAACTTTCAGATAAGTCAAAGACAGTGCTTCCATACTAATTGCCAGGCGCTGAGACGAATGCCGCCAAGATCAAGCGTCTAAGACTTACGGTTCAAGAATTAGCCTCAGAAACAGTGGGAAACAGTGCTTCTATACTAATTGCCAGGCGCTGAGACGAATGCCGCCAAGATCGAGCGTCTATGACTTACGGTTCAAGAATTAGCCTCAGAAACAGTGGTTCTGAACATGCTGCCAATAGCTCGCCTGGGAAACATCCAGAGAAGTCCAAGATAGTGTTTTTTAGACTGGCTGCCACGAGCTGAAACGAATGCAGCCAAGAGCGAGCGTCTGTCACTTACGGTTCAAGAGTTATTCACAGAAACATGGTTCTGAACTTTGCTGCCAGCCGCGAAAGCGAAAATAACCAAGATCGAGCGTCTAGGATTTACTTGTCAATAGCTCGCCTGGGAAACATCCAGAGAAGTCAAAGACAGTGCTTCTATACTAATTGCCAGGCGCTGAGACGAATGCCGCCAAGATCGAGCGTCTATGACTTACGGTTCAAGAATTAGCCTCAGAAACAGTGGGAAACAGTGCTTCTATACTAATTGCCAGGCGCTGAGACGAATGCCGCCAAGATCGAGCGTCTATGACTTACGGTTCAAGAATTAGCCTCAGAAACAGTGGTTCTGAACATGCTGCCAATAGCTCGCCTGGGAAACATCCAGAGAAGTCCAAGATAGTGTTTTTTTAGACTGGCTGCCACGAGCTGAAACGAATGCAGCCAAGAGCGAGCGTCTGTGACTTACGGTTCAAGAGTTATTCACAGAAACATGGTTCTGAACTTTGCTGCCAGCCGCGAAAGCGAAAGTAACCAAGATCGAGCGTCTAGGATTTACTTGTCAATAGCTCGCCTGGGAAACATCCAGAGAAGTCAAAGACAGTGCTTCTATACTAATTGCCAGGCGCTGAGACGAATGCCGCCAAGATCGAGCGTCTATGACTTACGGTTCAAGAATTAGCCTCAGAAACAGTGGGAAACAGTGCTTCTATACTAATTGCCAGGCGCTGAGACGAATGCCGCCAAGATCGAGCGTCTATGACTTACGGTTCAAGAATTAGCCTCAGAACCAGTGGTTCTGAACATGCTGCCAATAGATCGGCTGGGAAACATCCAGAGAAGTCCAAGATAGTGTTTTTTAGACTGGCTGCCACGAGCTGAAACGAATGCAGCCAAGAGCGAGCGTCTGTGACTTACGGTTCAAGAGTTATTCACAGAAACATGGTTCTGAACTTTGCTGCCAGCCGCGAAAGCGAAAGTAACCAAGATCGAGCGTCTAGGATTTACTTGTGAATAGCTCGCCTGGGAAACTTTCAGATAAGTCAAAGACAGTGCTTCTATACTAATTGCCAGGCGCTGAGACGAATGCCGCCAAGATCAAGCGTCTAAGACTTACGGTTCAAGAATTAGCCTCAGAAACAGTGGGAAACAGTGCTTCTATACTAATTGCCAGGCGCTGAGACGAATGCCGCCAAGATCGAGCGTCTATGACTTACGGTTCAAGAATTAGCCTCAGAAACAGTGGTTTTGAACATGCTGCCAATAGCTCGCCTGGGAAACATCCAGAGAAGTCCAAGATAGTGTTTTTTTTAGACTGGCTGCCACGAGCTGAAACGAATGCAGCCAAGAGCGAGCGTCTGTGACTTACGGTTCAAGAGTTATTCACAGAAACATGGTTCTGAACTTTGCTGCCAGCCGCGAAAGCGAAAGTAACCAAGATCGAGCGTCTAGGATTTACTTGTCAATAGCTCGCCTGGGAAACATCCAGAGAAGTCAAAGACAGTGCTTCTATACTAATTGCCAGGCGCTGAGACGAATGCCGCCAAGATCAAGCGTCTAAGACTTACGGTTCAAGAATTAGCCTCAGAAACAGTGGTTCTGAACATGCTGCCAATAGCTCGCCTGGGAAACATCCAGAGAAGTCCAAGATAGTGTTTTTTTAGACTGGCTGCCACGAGCTGAAACGAATGCAGCCAAGAGCGAGCGTCTGTGACTTACGGTTCAAGAGTTATTCACAGAAACATGGTTCTGAACTTTGCTGCCAGCCGCGAAAGCGAAAGTAACCAAGATCGAGCGTCTAGGATTTACTTGTGAATAGCTCGCCTGGGAAACTTTCAGATAAGTCAAAGACAGTGCTTCTATACTAATTGCCAGGCGCTGAGACGAATGCCGCCAAGATCAAGCGTCTAAGACTTACGGTTCAAGAATTAGCCTCAGAAACAGTGGGAAACAGTGCTTCTATACTAATTGCCAGGCGCTGAGACGAATGCCGCCAAGATCGAGCGTCTATGACTTACGGTTCAAGAATTAGCCTCAGAAACAGTGGTTTTGAACATGCTGCCAATAGCTCGCCTGGGAAACATCCAGAGAAGTCCAAGATAGTGTTTTTTTAGACTGGCTGCCACGAGCTGAAACGAATGCAGCCAAGAGCGAGCGTCTGTGACTTACGGTTCAAAAGTTATTCACATAAACATGGTTCTGAACTTTGCTGCCAGCCGCGAAAGCAACCAAGATCGAGCGTCTAGGATTTACTTGTGAATAGCTCGCCTGGAAAACATCCAGAGAAGTCAAAGACAGTGCAGCTATACTAATTGCCAGGCGCTGAGACGAATGCCGCCAAGATCAAGCGTCTAAGACTTACGGTTCAAGAATTAGCCTCAGAAACAGTGGGAAACAGTGCTTCTATACTAATTGCCAGGCGCTGAGACGAATGCCGCCAAGATCGAGCGTCTATGACTTACGGTTCAAGAATTAGCCTCAGAAACAGTGGTTCTGAACATGCTGCCAATAGCTCGCCTGGGAAACATCCAGAGAAGTCCAGGATAGTGTTTTTTAGACTGGCTGCCACGAGCTGAAACGAATGCAGCCCAGAGCGAGAGTCTGTGACTTACGGTTCAAGAGTTATTCACAGAAACATGGTTCTGAACTTTGCTGCCAGCCGCGAAAGCGAAAGTAACCAAGATCGAGCGTCTAGGATTTACTTGTGAATAGCTCGCCTGGGAAACATCCAGAGAAGTCAAAGACAGTGCTTCTATACTAATTGCCAGGCGCTGAGACGAATGCCGCCAAGATCAAGCGTCTAAGACTTACGGTTCAAGAATTAGCCTCAGAAACAGTGGTTCTGAACATGCTGCTAATAGCTCGCCTGGGAAGCATCCAGAGAAGTCCAATATAGTGTTTTTTAGACTGGCTGCCACGAGCTGAAACGAATGCAACCAAGAGCGAGCGTCTGTGACTTACGATTCAAGAGTTATTCACAGAAACATGGTTCTGAACTTTGCTGCCAGCCGCGAAAGCGAAAGTAACCAAGATCGAGCGTCTAGGATTTACTTGTGAATAGCTCGCCTGGGAAACATCCAGAGAAGTCAAAGACAGTGCTTCTATACTAATTGCCAGGCGCTGAGACGAATGCCGCCAAGATCAAGCGTCTAAGACTTACGGTTCAAGAATTAGCCTCAGAAACAGTGGGAAACAGTGCTTCTATACTAATTGCCAGGCGCTGAGACGAATGCCGCCAAGATCGAGCGTCTATGACTTACGGTTCAAGAATTAGCCTCAGAAACAGTGGTTCAAAACATGCTGCCAATAGCTCGCCTGGGAAACATCCAGAGAAGTCCAAGATAGTGTTTTTTAGACTGGCTGCCACGAGCTGAAACGAATGCAGCCAAGAGCGAGCGTCTGTGACTTACGGTTCAAGAGTTATTCACAGAAACATGGTTCGGAACTTTGCTGCCAGCCGCGAAAGCGAAAATAACCAAGATCGAGCGTCTAGGATTTACTTGTCAATAGCTCGCCTGGGAAACATCCTGAGAAGTCAAAGACAGTGCTTCTATACTAATTGCCAGGCGCTGAGACGAATGCCTCCAAGATCAAGCGTCTAAGACTTACGGTTCAAGAATTAGCCTCAGAAACAGTGGTTCTGAACATGCTGCCAATAGCTCGCCTGGGAAACATCCAGAGAAGTCCAAGATAGTGTTTTTTTTAGACTGGCTGCCACGAGCTGAAACGAATGCAGCCAAGAGCGAGCGTCTGTGACTTACGGTTCAAAAGTTATTCACATAAACATGGTTCTGAACTTTGCTGCCAGCCGCGAAAGCGAAAGCAACCAAGATCGAGCGTCTAGGATTTACTTGTGAATAGCTCGCCTGGAAAACATCCAGAGAAGTCAAAGACAGTGCAGCTATACTAATTGCCAGGCGCTGAGACGAATGCCGCAAGGATCAAGCGTCTAAGACTTACGGTTCAAGAATTAGCCTCAGAAACAGTGGGAAACAGTGCTTCTATACTAATTGCCAGGCGCTGAGACGAATGCCGCCAAGATCGAGCGTCTATGACTTACGGTTCAAGAATTAGCCTCAGAAACAGTGGTTCTGAACATGCTGCCAATAGCTCGCCTGGGAAACATCCAGAGAAGTCCAAGATAGTGTTTTTTTAGACTGGCTGCCACGAGCTGAAACGAATGCAGCCAAGAGCGAGCGTCTGTGACTTACGGTTCAAAAGTTATTCACATAAACATGGTTCTGAACTTTGCTGCCAGCCGCGAAAGCGAAAGCAACCAAGATCGAGCGTCTAGGATTTACTTGTGAATAGATCGCCTGGAAAACATCCAGAGAAGTCAAAGACAGTGCAGCTATACTAATTGCCAGGCGCTGAGACGAATGCCGCAAGGATCAAGCGTCTAAGACTTACGGTTCAAGAATTAGCCTCAGAAACAGTGGGAAACAGTGCTTCTATACTAATTGCCAGGCGCTGAGACGAATGCCGCCAAGATCGAGCGTCTATGACTTACGGTTCAAGAATTAGCCTCAGAAACAGTGGTTCTGAACATGCTGCCAATAGCTCGCCTGGGAAACATCCAGAGAAGTCCAAGATAGTGTTTTTTAGACTGGCTGCCACGAGCTGAAACGAATGCAGCCCAGAGCGAGCGTCTGTGACTTACGGTTCAAGCGTTATTCACAGAAACATGGTTCTGAACTTTGCTGCCAGCCGCGAAAGCGAAAGTAACCAAGATCGAGCGTCTAGGATTTACTTGTGAATAGCTCGCCTGGGAAACATCCAGAGAAGTCAAAGACAGTGCTTCTATACTAATTGCCAGGCGCTGAGACGAATGCCGCCAAGATCAAGCGTCTAAGACTTACGGTTCAAGAATTAGCCTCAGAAACAGTGGTTCTGAACATGCTGCCAATAGCTCGCCTGGGAAACATCCAGAGAAGTCCAAGATAGTGTTTTTTAGACTGACTGCCACGAGCTGAAACGAATGCAGCCAAGAGCGAGCGTCTGTCACTTACGGTTCAAGAGTTATTCACAGAAACATGGTTCTGAACTTTGCTGCCAGCCGCGAAAGCGAAAATAACCAAGATCGAGCGTCTAGGATTTACTTGTCAATAGCTCGCCTGGGAAACATCCAGAGAAGTCAAAGATAGTGCTTCCATACTAATTGCCAGGCGCTGAGACGAATGCCGCCAAGATCAAGCGTCTAAGACTTACGGTTCAAGAATTAGCCTCAGAAACAGTGGGAAACAGTGCTTCTATACTAATTGCCAGGCGCTGAGACGAATGCCGCCAAGATCGAGCGTCTATGCCGTCTATGACTTACGGTTCAAGAATTAGCCTCAGAAACAGTGGTTCTGAACATGCTGCCAATAGCTCGCCTGGGAAACATCCAGAGAAGTCCAAGATAGTGTTTTTTAGACTGGCTGCCACGAGCTGAAACGAATGCAGCCAAGAGCGAGCGTCTGTGACTTACGGTTCAAGAGTTATTCACAGAAACATGGTTCTGAACTTTGCTGCCAGCCGCGAAAGCGAAAGTAACCAAGATCGAGCGTCTAGGATTTACTTGTGAATAGCTCGCCTGGGAAACTTTCAGATAAGTCAAAGACAGTGCTTCTCCACTAATTGCCAGGCGCTGAGACGAATGCCGCCAAGATCAAGCGTCTAAGACTTACGGTTCAAGAATTAGCCTCAGAAACAGTGGTTTTGAACATGCTGCCAATAGCTCGCCTGGGAAACATACAGAGAAGTCCGAGATAGTGTTTTTTTTTAGACTGGCTGCCACGAGCTGAAACGAATGCAGCCAAGAGCGAGCGTCTGTGACTTACGGTTCAAGAGTTATTCACAGAAACATGGTTCTGAACTTTGCTGCCAGCCGCGAAAGCGAAAGTAACCAAGATCGAGCGTCTAGGATTTACTTGTGAATAGCTCGCCTGGGAAACATCCAGAGAAGTCAAAGACAGTGCTTCTATACTAATTGCCAGGCGCTGAGACGAATGCCGCCAAGATCAAGCGTCTAAGACTTACGGTTCAAGAATTAGCCTCAGAAACAGTGGGAAACAGTGCTTCTATACTAATTGCCAGGCGCTGAGACGAATGCCGCCAAGATCGAGCGTCTATGACTTACGGTTCAAGAATTAGCCTCAGAAACAGTGGTTCAAAACATGCTGCCAATAGCTCGCCTGGGAAACATCCAGAGAAGTCCAAGATAGTGTTTTTTTAGACTGCCTGCCACGAGCTGAAACGAATGCAGCCAAGAGCGAGCGTCTGTGACTTACGGTTCAAGAGTTATTCACAGAAACATGGTTCTGAACTTTGCTGCCAGCCGCGAAAGCGAAAATAACCAAGATCGAGCGTCTAGGATTTACTTGTCAATAGCTCGCCTGGGAAACATCCAGTGAAGTCAAAGACAGTGCTTCTATACTAATTGCCAGGCGCTGAGACGAATGCCGCCAAGATCGAGAGTCTATGACTTACGGTTCAAGAATTAGCCTCAGAAACAGTGGGAAACAGTGCTTCTATACTAATTGCCAGGCGCTGAGACGAATGCCGCCAAGATCGAGCGTCTATGACTTACGGTTCAAGAATTAGCCTCAGAAACAGTGGTTCAAAACATGCTGCCAATAGCTCGCCTGGGAAACATCCAGAGAAGTCCAAGATAGTGTTTTTTTAGACTGCCTGCCACGAGCTGAAACGAATGCAGCCAAGAGCGAGCGTCTGTGACTTACGGTTCAAGAGTTATTCACAGAAACATGGTTCTGAACTTTGCTGCCAGCCGCGAAAGCGAAAATAACCAAGATCGAGCGTCTAGGATTTACTTGTCAATAGCTCGCCTGGGAAACATCCAGTGAAGTCAAAGACAGTGCTTCTATACTAATTGCCAGGCGCTGAGACGAATGCCGCCAAGATCGAGAGTCTATGACTTACGGTTCAAGAATTAGCCTCAGAAACAGTGGTTTTGAACCGGCTGCCAATAGCTCGCCTGGGAAACATCCAGAGAAGTCCAAGATAGTGTTTTTTTTAGACTGGCTGCCACGAGCTGAAACGAATGCAGCCAAGAGCGAGCGTCTGTGACTTACGGTTCAAGAGTTATTCACAGAAACATGGTTCTGAACTTTGCTGCCAGCCGCGAAAGCGAAAGTAACCAAGATCGAGCGTCTAGGATTTACTTGTGAATAGCTCGCCTGGGAAACTTTCAGATAAGTCAAAGACAGTGCTTCTATACTAATTGCCAGGCGCTGAGACGAATGCCGCCAAGATCAAGCGTCTAAGACTTACGGTTCAAGAATTAGCCTCAGAAACAGTGGGAAACAGTGCTTCTATACTAATTGCCAGGCGCTGAGACGAATGCCGCCAAGATCGAGCGTCTATGACTTACGGTTCAAGAATTAGCCTCAGAAACAGTGGTTCTGAACATGCTGCCAATAGCTCGCCTGGGAAACATCCAGAGAAGTCCAAGATAGTGTTTTTTAGACTGGCTGCCACGAGCTGAAACGAATGCAGCCAAGAGCGAGCGTCTGTCACTTACGGTTCAAGAGTTATTCACAGAAACATGGTTCTGAACTTTGCTTGCAGCCGCGAAAGCGAAAATAACCAAGATCGAGCGTCTAGGATTTACTTGTGAATAGCTCGCCTGGGAAACATCCAGAGAAGTCAAAGACAGTGCTTCTATACTAATTGCCAGGCGCTGAGACGAATGCCGCCAAGATCAAGCGTCTAAGACTTACGGTTCAAGAATTAGCCTCAGAAACAGTGGGAAACAGTGCTTCTATACTAATTGCCAGGCGCTGAGACGAATGCCGCCAAGATCGAGCGTCTATGACTTACGGTTCAAGAATTAGCCTCAGAAACAGTGGTTCTGAACATGCTGCCAATAGCTCGCCTGGGAAACATCCAGAGAAGTCCAAGATAGTGTTTTTTAGACTGGCTGCCACGAGCTGAAACGAATGCAGCCAAGAGCGAGCGTCTGTGACTTACGGTTCAAGAGTTATTCACAGAAACATGGTTCTGAACTTTGCTGCCAGCCGCGAAAGCGAAAGTAACCAAGATCGAGCGTCTAGGATTTACTTGTGAATAGCTCGCCTGGGAAACTTTCAGATAAGTCAAAGACAGTGCTTCTATACTAATTGCCAGGCGCTGAGACGAATGCCGCCAAGATCAAGCGTCTAAGACTTACGGTTCAAGAATTAGCCTCAGAAACAGTGGGAAACAGTGCTTCAATACTAATTGCCAGGCGCTGAGACGAATGCCGCCAAGATCGAGCGTCTATGACTTACGGTTCAAGAATTAGCCTCAGAAACAGTGGTTCTGAACATGCTGCCAATAGCTCGCCTGGGAAACATCCAGAGAAGTCCAAGATAGTGTTTTTTAGACTGGCTGCCACGAGCTGAAACGAATGCAGCCAAGAGCGAGCGTCTGTCACTTACGGTTCAAGAGTTATTCACAGAAACATGGTTCTGAACTTTGCTGCCAGCCGCGAAAGCGAAAATAACCAAGATCGAGCGTCTAGGATTTACTTGTCAATAGCTCGCCTGGGAAACATCCAGAGAAGTCAAAGACAGTGCTTCTATACTAATTGCCAGGCGCTGAGACGAATGCCGCCAAGATCGAGCGTCTATGACTTACGGTTCAAGAATTAGCCTCAGAAACAGTGGGAAACAGTGCTTCTATACTAATTGCCAGGCGCTGAGACGAATGCCGCCAAGATCGAGCGTCTATGACTTACGGTTCAAGAATTAGCCTCAGAAACAGTGGTTCTGAACATGCTGCCAATAGCTCGCCTGGGAAACATCCAGAGAAGTCCAAGATAGTGTTTTTTTAGACTGGCTGCCACGAGCTGAAACGAATGCAGCCAAGAGCGAGCGTCTGTGACTTACGGTTCAAGAGTTATTCACAGAAACATGGTTCTGAACTTTGCTGCCAGCCGCGAAAGCGAAAGTAACCAAGATCGAGCGTCTAGGATTTACTTGTCAATAGCTCGCCTGGGAAACATCCAGAGAAGTCAAAGACAGTGCTTCTATACTAATTGCCAGGCGCTGAGACGAATGCCGCCAAGATCGAGCGTCTATGACTTACGATTCAAGAATTAGCCTCAGAAACAGTGGGAAACAGTGCTTCTATACTAATTGCCAGGCGCTGAGACGAATGCCGCCAAGATCGAGCGTCTATGACTTACGGTTCAAGAATTAGCCTCAGAAACAGTGGTTTTGAACATGCTGCCAATAGCTCGCCTGGGAAACATCCAGAGAAGTCCATGATAGTGTTTTTTTAGACTGGCTGCCACGAGCTGAAACGAATGCAGCCAAGAGCGAGCGTCTGTGACTTACGGTTCAAGAGTTATTCACATAAACATGGTTCTGAACTTTGCTGCCAGCCGCGAAAGCGAAAGCAACCAAGATCGAGCGTCTAGGATTTACTTGTGAATAGCTCGCCTGGAAAACATCCAGAGAAGTCAAAGACAGTGCAGCTATACTGATTGCCAGGCGCTGAGACGAATGCCGCCAAGATCAAGCGTCTAAGACTTACGGTTCAAGAATTAGCCTCAGAAACAGTGGGAAACAGTGCTTCTATACTAATTGCCAGGCGCTGAGACGAATGACGCCAAGATCGAGCGTCTATGACTTACGGTTCAAGAATTAGCCTCAGAAACAGTGGTTCTGAACATGCTGCCAATAGCTCGCCTGGGAAACATCCAGAGATTCCAAGATAGTGTTTTTTAGACTGGCTGCCACGAGCTGAAACGAATGCAGCCAAGAGCGAGCGTCTGTCACTTACGGTTCAAGAGTTATTCACAGAAACATGGTTCTGAACTTTGCTTGCAGCCGCGAAAGCGAAAATAACCAAGATCGAGCGTCTAGGATTTACTTGTGAATAGCTCGCCTGGGAAACATCCAGAGAAGTCAAAGACAGTGCTTCTATACTAATTGCCAGGCGCTGAGACGAATGCCGCCAAGATCAAGCGTCTAAGACTTACGGTTCAAGAATTAGCCTCAGAAACAGTGGGAAACAGTGCTTCTATACTAATTGCCAGGCGCTGAGACGAATGCCGCCAAGATCGAGCGTCTATGACTTACGGTTCAAGAATTAGCCTCAGAAACAGTGGTTCTGAACATGCTGCCAATAGCTCGCCTGGGAAACATACAGAGAAGTCCATGATAGTGTTTTTTTAGACTGGCTGCCACGAGCTGAAACGAATGCAGCCAAGAGCGAGCGTCTGTGACTTACGGTTCAAGAGTTATTCACATAAACATGGTTCTGAACTTTGCTGCCAGCCGCGAAAGCGAAAGCAACCAAGATCGAGCGTCTAGGATTTACTTGTGAATAGCTCGCCTGGAAAACATCCAGAGAAGTCAAAGACAGTGCAGCTATACTGATTGCCAGGCGCTGAGACGAATGCCGCCAAGATCAAGCGTCTAAGACTTACGGTTCAAGAATTAGCCTCAGAAACAGTGGGAAACAGTGCTTCTATACTAATTGCCAGGCGCTGAGACGAATGACGCCAAGATCGAGCGTCTATGACTTACGGTTCAAGAATTAGCCTCAGAAACAGTGGTTCTGAACATGCTGCCAATAGCTCGCCTGGGAAACATCCAGAGATTCCAAGATAGTGTTTTTTAGACTGGCTGCCACGAGCTGAAACGAATGCAGCCAAGAGCGAGCGTCTGTCACTTACGGTTCAAGAGTTATTCACAGAAACATGGTTCTGAACTTTGCTTGCAGCCGCGAAAGCGAAAATAACCAAGATCGAGCGTCTAGGATTTACTTGTGAATAGCTCGCCTGGGAAACATCCAGAGAAGTCAAAGACAGTGCTTCTATACTAATTGCCAGGCGCTGAGACGAATGCCGCCAAGATCAAGCGTCTAAGACTTACGGTTCAAGAATTAGCCTCAGAAACAGTGGGAAACAGTGCTTCTATACTAATTGCCAGGCGCTGAGACGAATGCCGCCAAGATCGAGCGTCTATGACTTACGGTTCAAGAATTAGCCTCAGAAACAGTGGTTCTGAACATGCTGCCAATAGCTCGCCTGGGAAACATACAGAGAAGTCCAAGATAGTGTTTTTTTTTAGACTGGCTGCGACGAGCTGAAACGAATGCAGCCAAGAGCGAGCGTCTGTGACTTACGGTTCAAAAGTTATTCACATAAACATGGTTCTGAACTTTGCTGCCAGCCGCGAAAGCCAAAGCAACCAAGATCGAGCGTCTAGGATTTACTTGTGAATAGCTCGCCTGGAAAACATCCAGAGAAGTTAAAGACAGTGCAGCTATACTAATTGCCAGGCGCTGAGACGAATGCCGCCAAGATCAAGCGTCTAAGACTTACGGTTCAAGAATTAGCCTCAGAAACAGTGGGAAACAGTGCTTCCATACTAATTGCCAGGCGCTGAGACGAATGCCGCCAAGATCGAGCGTCTATGACTTACGGTTCAAGAATTAGCCTCAGAAACAGTGGTTCTGAACATGCTGCCAATAGCTCGCCTGGGAAACATCCAGAGAAGTCCAAGATAGTGTTTTTTAGACTGGCTGCCACGAGCTGAAACGAATGCAGCCAAGAGCGAGCGTCTGTCACTTACGGTTCAAGAGTTATTCACAGAAACATGGTTCTGAACTTTGCTGCCAGCCGCGAAAGCGAAAATAACCAAGATCGAGCGTCTAGGATTTACTTGTCAATAGCTCGCCTGGGAAACATCCAGAGAAGTCAAAGACAGTGCTTCTATACTAATTGCCAGGCGCTGAGACGAATGCCGCCAAGATCGAGCGTCTATGACTTACGGTTCAAGAATTAGCCTCAGAAACAGTGGGAAACAGTGCTTCCATACTAATTGCCAGGCGCTGAGACGAATGCCGCCAAGATCGAGCGTCTATGACTTACGGTTCAAGAATTAGCCTCAGAAACAGTGGTTCTGAACATGCTGCCAATAGCTCGCCTGGGAAACATCCAGAGAAGTCCAAGATAGTGTTTTTTAGACTGGCTGCCACGAGCTGAAACGAATGCAGCCAAGAGCGAGCGTCTGTCACTTACGGTTCAAGAGTTATTCACAGAAACATGGTTCTGAACTTTGCTGCCAGCCGCGAAAGCGAAAATAACCAAGATCGAGCGTCTAGGATTTACTTGTCAATAGCTCGCCTGGGAAACATCCAGAGAAGTCAAAGACAGTGCTTCTATACTAATTGCCAGGCGCTGAGACGAATGCCGCCAAGATCGAGCGTCTATGACTTACGGTTCAAGAATTAGCCTCAGAAACAGTGGGAAACAGTGCTTCTATACTAATTGCCAGGCGCTGAGACGAATGCCGCCAAGATCGAGCGTCTATGACTTACGGTTCAAGAATTAGCCTCAGAAACAGTGGTTTTGAACATGCTGCCAATAGCTCGCCTGGGAAACATCCAGAGAAGTCCAAGATAGTGTTTTTTAGACTGGCTGCCACGAGCTGAAACGAATGCAGCCAAGAGCGAGCGTCTGTCACTTACGGTTCAAGAGTTATTCACAGAAACATGGTTGTGAACTTTGCTGCCAGCCGCGAAAGCGAAAATAACCAAGATCGAGCGTCTAGGATTTACTTGTCAATAGCTCGCCTGGGAAACATCCAGAGAAGTCAAAGACAGTGCTTCTATACTAATTGCCAGGCGCTGAGACGAATGCCGCCAAGATCAAGCGTCTAAGACTTACGGTTCAAGAATTAGCCTCAGAAACAGTGGGAAACAGTGCTTCTATACTAATTGCCAGGCGCTGAGACGAATGCCGCCAAGATCGAGCGTCTATGACTTACGGTTCAAGAATTAGCCTCAGAAACAGTGGTTTTGAACATGCTGCCAATAGCTCGCCTGGGAAACATCCAGAGAAGTCCATGATAGTGTTTTTTTAGACTGGCTGCCACGAGCTGAAACGAATGCAGCCAAGAGCGAGCGTCTGTGACTTACGGTTCAAGAGTTATTCACATAAACATGGTTCTGAACTTTGCTGCCAGCCGCGAAAGCGAAAGCAACCAAGATCGAGCGTCTAGGATTTACTTGTGAATAGCTCGCCTGGAAAACATCCAGAGAAGTCAAAGACAGTGCTTCTATACTAATTGCCAGGCGCTGAGACGAATGCCGCCAAGATCGAGCGTCTATGACTTACGATTCAAGAATTAGCCTCAGAAACAGTGGGAAACAGTGCTTCTATACTAATTGCCAGGCGCTGAGACGAATGCCGCCAAGATCGAGCGTCTATGACTTACGGTTCAAGAATTAGCCTCAGAAACAGTGGTTTTGAACATGCTGCCAATAGCTCGCCTGGGAAACATCCAGAGAAGTCCATGATAGTGTTTTTTTAGACTGGCTGCCACGAGCTGAAACGAATGCAGCCAAGAGCGAGCGTCTGTGACTTACGGTTCAAGAGTTATTCACATAAACATGGTTCTGAACTTTGCTGCCAGCCGCGAAAGCGAAAGCAACCAAGATCGAGCGTCTAGGATTTACTTGTGAATAGCTCGCCTGGAAAACATCCAGAGAAGTCAAAGACAGTGCAGCTATACTGATTGCCAGGCGCTGAGACGAATGCCGCCAAGATCAAGCGTCTAAGACTTACGGTTCAAGAATTAGCCTCAGAAACAGTGGGAAACAGTGCTTCTATACTAATTGCCAGGCGCTGAGACGAATGACGCCAAGATCGAGCGTCTATGACTTACGGTTCAAGAATTAGCCTCAGAAACAGTGGTTCTGAACATGCTGCCAATAGCTCGCCTGGGAAACATCCAGAGATTCCAAGATAGTGTTTTTTAGACTGGCTGCCACGAGCTGAAACGAATGCAGCCAAGAGCGAGCGTCTGTCACTTACGGTTCAAGAGTTATTCACAGAAACATGGTTCTGAACTTTGCTTGCAGCCGCGAAAGCGAAAATAACCAAGATCGAGCGTCTAGGATTTACTTGTGAATAGCTCGCCTGGGAAACATCCAGAGAAGTCAAAGACAGTGCTTCTATACTAATTGCCAGGCGCTGAGACGAATGCCGCCAAGATCAAGCGTCTAAGACTTACGGTTCAAGAATTAGCCTCAGAAACAGTGGGAAACAGTGCTTCTATACTAATTGCCAGGCGCTGAGACGAATGCCGCCAAGATCGAGCGTCTATGACTTACGGTTCAAGAATTAGCCTCAGAAACAGTGGTTCTGAACATGCTGCCAATAGCTCGCCTGGGAAACATACAGAGAAGTCCATGATAGTGTTTTTTTAGACTGGCTGCCACGAGCTGAAACGAATGCAGCCAAGAGCGAGCGTCTGTGACTTACGGTTCAAGAGTTATTCACATAAACATGGTTCTGAACTTTGCTGCCAGCCGCGAAAGCGAAAGCAACCAAGATCGAGCGTCTAGGATTTACTTGTGAATAGCTCGCCTGGAAAACATCCAGAGAAGTCAAAGACAGTGCAGCTATACTGATTGCCAGGCGCTGAGACGAATGCCGCCAAGATCAAGCGTCTAAGACTTACGGTTCAAGAATTAGCCTCAGAAACAGTGGGAAACAGTGCTTCTATACTAATTGCCAGGCGCTGAGACGAATGACGCCAAGATCGAGCGTCTATGACTTACGGTTCAAGAATTAGCCTCAGAAACAGTGGTTCTGAACATGCTGCCAATAGCTCGCCTGGGAAACATCCAGAGATTCCAAGATAGTGTTTTTTAGACTGGCTGCCACGAGCTGAAACGAATGCAGCCAAGAGCGAGCGTCTGTCACTTACGGTTCAAGAGTTATTCACAGAAACATGGTTCTGAACTTTGCTTGCAGCCGCGAAAGCGAAAATAACCAAGATCGAGCGTCTAGGATTTACTTGTGAATAGCTCGCCTGGGAAACATCCAGAGAAGTCAAAGACAGTGCTTCTATACTAATTGCCAGGCGCTGAGACGAATGCCGCCAAGATCAAGCGTCTAAGACTTACGGTTCAAGAATTAGCCTCAGAAACAGTGGGAAACAGTGCTTCTATACTAATTGCCAGGCGCTGAGACGAATGCCGCCAAGATCGAGCGTCTATGACTTACGGTTCAAGAATTAGCCTCAGAAACAGTGGTTCTGAACATGCTGCCAATAGCTCGCCTGGGAAACATACAGAGAAGTCCAAGATAGTGTTTTTTTTTAGACTGGCTGCGACGAGCTGAAACGAATGCAGCCAAGAGCGAGCGTCTGTGACTTACGGTTCAAAAGTTATTCACATAAACATGGTTCTGAACTTTGCTGCCAGCCGCGAAAGCCAAAGCAACCAAGATCGAGCGTCTAGGATTTACTTGTGAATAGCTCGCCTGGAAAACATCCAGAGAAGTTAAAGACAGTGCAGCTATACTAATTGCCAGGCGCTGAGACGAATGCCGCCAAGATCAAGCGTCTAAGACTTACGGTTCAAGAATTAGCCTCAGAAACAGTGGGAAACAGTGCTTCCATACTAATTGCCAGGCGCTGAGACGAATGCCGCCAAGATCGAGCGTCTATGACTTACGGTTCAAGAATTAGCCTCAGAAACAGTGGTTCTGAACATGCTGCCAATAGCTCGCCTGGGAAACATCCAGAGAAGTCCAAGATAGTGTTTTTTAGACTGGCTGCCACGAGCTGAAACGAATGCAGCCAAGAGCGAGCGTCTGTCACTTACGGTTCAAGAGTTATTCACAGAAACATGGTTCTGAACTTTGCTGCCAGCCGCGAAAGCGAAAATAACCAAGATCGAGCGTCTAGGATTTACTTGTCAATAGCTCGCCTGGGAAACATCCAGAGAAGTCAAAGACAGTGCTTCTATACTAATTGCCAGGCGCTGAGACGAATGCCGCCAAGATCGAGCGTCTATGACTTACGGTTCAAGAATTAGCCTCAGAAACAGTGGGAAACAGTGCTTCCATACTAATTGCCAGGCGCTGAGACGAATGCCGCCAAGATCGAGCGTCTATGACTTACGGTTCAAGAATTAGCCTCAGAAACAGTGGTTCTGAACATGCTGCCAATAGCTCGCCTGGGAAACATCCAGAGAAGTCCAAGATAGTGTTTTTTAGACTGGCTGCCACGAGCTGAAACGAATGCAGCCAAGAGCGAGCGTCTGTCACTTACGGTTCAAGAGTTATTCACAGAAACATGGTTCTGAACTTTGCTGCCAGCCGCGAAAGCGAAAATAACCAAGATCGAGCGTCTAGGATTTACTTGTCAATAGCTCGCCTGGGAAACATCCAGAGAAGTCAAAGACAGTGCTTCTATACTAATTGCCAGGCGCTGAGACGAATGCCGCCAAGATCGAGCGTCTATGACTTACGGTTCAAGAATTAGCCTCAGAAACAGTGGGAAACAGTGCTTCTATACTAATTGCCAGGCGCTGAGACGAATGCCGCCAAGATCGAGCGTCTATGACTTACGGTTCAAGAATTAGCCTCAGAAACAGTGGTTTTGAACATGCTGCCAATAGCTCGCCTGGGAAACATCCAGAGAAGTCCAAGATAGTGTTTTTTAGACTGGCTGCCACGAGCTGAAACGAATGCAGCCAAGAGCGAGCGTCTGTCACTTACGGTTCAAGAGTTATTCACAGAAACATGGTTGTGAACTTTGCTGCCAGCCGCGAAAGCGAAAATAACCAAGATCGAGCGTCTAGGATTTACTTGTCAATAGCTCGCCTGGGAAACATCCAGAGAAGTCAAAGACAGTGCTTCTATACTAATTGCCAGGCGCTGAGACGAATGCCGCCAAGATCAAGCGTCTAAGACTTACGGTTCAAGAATTAGCCTCAGAAACAGTGGGAAACAGTGCTTCTATACTAATTGCCAGGCGCTGAGACGAATGCCGCCAAGATCGAGCGTCTATGACTTACGGTTCAAGAATTAGCCTCAGAAACAGTGGTTCTGAACATGCTGCCAATAGCTCGCCTGGGAAACATCCAGAGAAGTCCAAGATAGTGTTTTTTTTTAGACTGGCTGCGACGAGCTGAAACGAATGCAGCCAAGAGCGAGCGTCTGTGACTTACGGTTCAAAAGTTATTCACATAAACATGGTTCTGAACTTTGCTGCCAGCCGCGAAAGCCAAAGCAACCAAGATCGAGCGTCTAGGATTTACTTGTGAATAGCTCGCCTGGAAAACATCCAGAGAAGTCAAAGACAGTGCAGCTATACTAATTGCCAGGCGCTGAGACGAATGCCGCCAAGATCAAGCGTCTAAGACTTACGGTTCAAGAATTAGCCTCAGAAACAGTGGGAAACAGTGCTTCTATACTAATTGCCAGGCGCTGAGACGAATGCCGCCAAGATCGAGCGTCTATGACTTACGGTTCAAGAATTAGCCTCAGAAATAGTGGTTTTGAACATGCTGCCAATAGCTCGCCTGGGAAACATCCAGAGAAGTCCAAGATAGTGTTTTTTTAGTCTGCCTGCCACGAGCTGAAACGAATGCAGCCAAGAGCGAGCGTCTGTGACTTACGGTTCAAGAGTTATTCACAGAAACATGGTTCTGAACTTTGCTGCCAGCCGCGAAAGCGAAAGTAACCAAGATCGAGCGTCTAGGATTTACTTGTCAATAGCTCGCCTGGGAAACATCCAGAGAAGTCAAAGACAGTGCTTCTATACTAATTGCCAGGCGCTGAGACGAATGCCGCCAAGATCGAGCGTCTATGACTTACGGTTCAAGAATTAGCCTCAGAAACAGTGGTTCTGAACATGCTGCTAATAGCTCGCCTGGGAAACATCCAGAGAAGTCCAAGATAGTGTTTTTTTTAGACTGGCTGCCACGAGCTGAAACGAATGCAGCCAAGAGCGAGCGTCTGTGACTTACGGTTCAAGAGTTATTCACAGAAACATGGTTCTGAACTTTGCTGCCAGCCGCGAAAGCGAAAATAACCAAGATCGAGCGTCTAGGATTTACTTGTCAATAGCTCGCCTGGGAAACATCCAGAGAAGTCAAAGATAGTGCTTCCATACTAATTGCCAGGCGCTGAGACGAATGCCGCCAAGATCAAGCGTCTAAGACTTACGGTTCAAGAATTAGCCTCAGAAACAGTGGGAAACAGTGCTTCTATACTAATTGCCAGGCGCTGAGACGAATGCCGCCAAGATCGAGCGTCTATGACTTACGGTTCAAGAATTAGCCTCAGAAACAGTGGTTTTGAACATGCTGCCAATAGCTCGCCGGGGAAACATCCAGAGAAGTCCAAGATAGTGTTTTTTAGACTGGCTGCCACGAGCTGAAACGAATGCAGCCAAGAGCGAGCGTCTGTGACTTACGGTTCAAAAGTTATTCACATAAACATGGTTCTGAACTTTGCTGCCAGCCGCGAAAGCGAAAGCAACCAAGATCGAGCGTCTAGGATTTACTTGTGAATAGCTCGCCTGGAAAACATCCAGAGAAGTCAAAGACAGTGCAGCTATACTAATTGCCAGGCGCTGAGACGAATGCCGCCAAGATCAAGCGTCTAAGACTTACGGTTCAAGAATTAGCCTCAGAAACAGTGGGAAACAGTGCTTCTATACTAATTGCCAGGCGCTGAGACGAATGCCGCCAAGATCGAGCGTCTATGACTTACGGTTCAAGAATTAGCCTCAGAAACAGTGGGAAACAGTGCTTCTATACTAATTGCCAGGCGCTGAGACGAATGCCGCCAAGATCGAGCGTCTATGACTTACGGTTCAAGAATTAGCCTCAGAAACAGTGGTTCTGAACATGCTGCCAATAGCTCGCCTGGGAAACATCCAGAGAAGTCCAAGATAGTGTTTTTTTAGACTGGCTGCCACGAGCTGAAACGCATGCAGCCAAGAGCGAGCGTCTGTGACTTACGGTTCAAGAGTTATTCACAGAAACATGGTTCTGAACTTTGCTGCCAGCCGCGAAAGCGAAAGTAACCAAGATCGAGCGTCTAGGATTTACTTGTGAATAGCTCGCCTGGGAAACTTTCAGATAAGTCAAAGACAGTGCTTCTCCACTAATTGCCAGGCGCTGAGACGAATGCCGCCAAGATCAAGCGTCTAAGACTTACGGTTCAAGAATTAGCCTCAGAAACAGTGGGAAACAGTGCTTCTATACTAATTGCCAGGCGCTGAGACGAATGCCGCCAAGATCGAGCGTCTATGACTTACGGTTCAAGAATTAGCCTCAGAAACAGTGGTTTTGAACATGCTGCCAATAGCTCGCCTGGGAAACATACAGAGAAGTCCAAGATAGTGTTTTTTTTTAGACTGGCTGCCACGAGCTGAAACGAATGCAGTCAAGAGCGAGCGTCTGTGACTTACGGTTCAAGAGTTATTCACAGAAACATGGTTCTGAACTTTGCTGCCAGCCGCGAAAGCGAAAGTAACCAAGATCGAGCGTCTAGGATTTACTTGTGAATAGCTCGCCTGGGAAACATCCAGAGAAGTCAAAGACAGTGCTTCTATACTAATTGCCAGGCGCTGAGACGAATGCCGCCAAGATCAAGCGTCTAAGACTTACGGTTCAAGAATTAGCCTCAGAAACAGTGGGAAACAGTGCTTCTATACTAATTGCCAGGCGCTGAGACGAATGCCGCCAAGATCGAGCGTCTATGACTTACGGTTCAAGAATTAGCCTCAGAAACAGTGGTTCAAAACATGCTGCCAATAGCTCGCCTGGGAAACATCCAGAGAAGTCCAAGATAGTGTTTTTTTAGACTGCCTGCCACGAGCTGAAACGAATGCAGCCAAGAGCGAGCGTCTGTGACTTACGGTTCAAGAGTTATTCACAGAAACATGGTTCTGAACTTTGCTGCCAGCCGCGAAAGCGAAAGTAACCAAGATCGAGCGTCTAGGATTTACTTGTCAATAGCTCGCCTGGGAAACATCCAGAGAAGTCAAAGACAGTGCTTCTATACTAATTGCCAGGCGCTGAGACGAATGCCGCCAAGATCGAGCGTCTATGACTTACGGTTCAAGAATTAGCCTCAGAAACAGTGGTTCTGAACATGCTGCCAATAGCTCGCCTGGGAAACATCCAGAGAAGTCCAAGATAGTGTTTTTTTTAGACTGGCTGCCACGAGCTGAAACGAATGCAGCCAAGAGCGAGCGTCTGTGACTTACGGTTCAAGAGTTATTCACAGAAACATGGTTCTGAACTTTGCTGCCAGCCGCGAAAGCGAAAGTAACCAAGATCGAGCGTCTAGGATTTACTTGTGAATAGCTCGCCTGGGAAACTTTCAGATAAGTCAAAGACAGTGCTTCTCCACTAATTGCCAGGCGCTGAGACGAATGCCGCCAAGATCAAGCGTCTAAGACTTACGGTTCAAGAATTAGCCTCAGAAACAGTGGGAAACAGTGCTTCTATACTAATTGCCAGGCGCTGAGACGAATGCCGCCAAGATCGAGCGTCTATGACTTACGGTTCAAGAATTAGCCTCAGAAACAGTGGTTTTGAACATGCTGCCAATAGCTCGCCTGGGAAACATACAGAGAAGTCCAAGATAGTGTTTTTTTTTAGACTGGCTGCCACGAGCTGAAACGAATGCAGTCAAGAGCGAGCGTCTGTGACTTACGGTTCAAGAGTTATTCACAGAAACATGGTTCTGAACTTTGCTGCCAGCCGCGAAAGCGAAAGTAACCAAGATCGAGCGTCTAGGATTTACTTGTGAATAGCTCGCCTGGGAAACATCCAGAGAAGTCAAAGACAGTGCTTCTATACTAATTGCCAGGCGCTGAGACGAATGCCGCCAAGATCAAGCGTCTAAGACTTACGGTTCAAGAATTAGCCTCAGAAACAGTGGGAAACAGTGCTTCTATACTAATTGCCAGGCGCTGAGACGAATGCCGCCAAGATCGAGCGTCTATGACTTACGGTTCAAGAATTAGCCTCAGAAACAGTGGTTCAAAACATGCTGCCAATAGCTCGCCTGGGAAACATCCAGAGAAGTCCAAGATAGTGTTTTTTTAGACTGCCTGCCACGAGCTGAAACGAATGCAGCCAAGAGCGAGCGTCTGTGACTTACGGTTCAAGAGTTATTCACAGAAACATGGTTCTGAACTTTGCTGCCAGCCGCGAAAGCGAAAGTAACCAAGATCGAGCGTCTAGGATTTACTTGTCAATAGCTCGCCTGGGAAACATCCAGAGAAGTCAAAGACAGTGCTTCTATACTAATTGCCAGGCGCTGAGACGAATGCCGCCAAGATCGAGCGTCTATGACTTACGGTTCAAGAATTAGCCTCAGAAACAGTGGTTCTGAACATGCTGCCAATAGCTCGCCTGGGAAACATCCAGAGAAGTCCAAGATAGTGTTTTTTTTAGACTGGCTGCCACGAGCTGAAACGAATGCAGCCAAGAGCGAGCGTCTGTGACTTACGGTTCAAGAGTTATTCACAGAAACATGGTTCTGAACTTTGCTGCCAGCCGCGAAAGCGAAAGTAACCAAGATCGAGCGTCTAGGATTTACTTGTGAATAGCTCGCCTGGGAAACTTTCAGATAAGTCAAAGACAGTGCTTCTCCACTAATTGCCAGGCGCTGAGACGAATGCCGCCAAGATCAAGCGTCTAAGACTTACGGTTCAAGAATTAGCCTCAGAAACAGTGGGAAACAGTGCTTCTATACTAATTGCCAGGCGCTGAGACGAATGCCGCCAAGATCGAGCGTCTATGACTTACGGTTCAAGAATTAGCCTCAGAAACAGTGGTTTTGAACATGCTGCCAATAGCTCGCCTGGGAAACATACAGAGAAGTCCAAGATAGTGTTTTTTTTTAGACTGGCTGCCACGAGCTGAAACGAATGCAGTCAAGAGCGAGCGTCTGTGACTTACGGTTCAAGAGTTATTCACAGAAACATGGTTCTGAACTTTGCTGCCAGCCGCGAAAGCGAAAGTAACCAAGATCGAGCGTCTAGGATTTACTTGTGAATAGCTCGCCTGGGAAACATCCAGAGAAGTCAAAGACAGTGCTTCTATACTAATTGCCAGGCGCTGAGACGAATGCCGCCAAGATCAAGCGTCTAAGACTTACGGTTCAAGAATTAGCCTCAGAAACAGTGGGAAACAGTGCTTCTATACTAATTGCCAGGCGCTGAGACGAATGCCGCCAAGATCGAGCGTCTATGACTTACGGTTCAAGAATTAGCCTCAGAAACAGTGGTTCAAAACATGCTGCCAATAGCTCGCCTGGGAAACATCCAGAGAAGTCCAAGATAGTGTTTTTTTAGACTGCCTGCCACGAGCTGAAACGAATGCAGCCAAGAGCGAGCGTCTGTGACTTACGGTTCAAGAGTTATTCACAGAAACATGGTTCTGAACTTTGCTGCCAGCCGCGAAAGCGAAAGTAACCAAGATCGAGCGTCTAGGATTTACTTGTCAATAGCTCGCCTGGGAAACATCCAGAGAAGTCAAAGACAGTGCTTCTATACTAATTGCCAGGCGCTGAGACGAATGCCGCCAAGATCGAGCGTCTATGACTTACGGTTCAAGAATTAGCCTCAGAAACAGTGGTTCTGAACATGCTGCCAATAGCTCGCCTGGGAAACATCCAGAGAAGTCCAAGATAGTGTTTTTTTTAGACTGGCTGCCACGAGCTGAAACGAATGCAGCCAAGAGCGAGCGTCTGTGACTTACGGTTCAAGAGTTATTCACAGAAACATGGTTCTGAACTTTGCTGCCAGCCGCGAAAGCGAAAATAACCAAGATCGAGCGTCTAGGATTTACTTGTCAATAGCTCGCCTGGGAAACATCCAGTGAAGTCAAAGACAGTGCTTCTATACTAATTGCCAGGCGCTGAGACGAATGCCGCCAAGATCGAGAGTCTATGACTTACGGTTCAAGAATTAGCCTCAGAAACAGTGGGAAACAGTGCTTCTATACTAATTGCCAGGCGCTGAGACGAATGCCGCCAAGATCGAGCGTCTATGACTTACGGTTCAAGAATTAGCCTCAGAAACAGTGGTTTTGAACCGGCTGCCAATAGCTCGCCTGGGAAACATCCAGAGAAGTCCAAGATAGTGGTTTTTTTAGACTGGCTGCCACGAGCTGAAACGAATGCAGCCAAGAGCGAGCGTCTGTGACTTACGGTTCAAGAGTTATTCACAGAAACATGGTTCTGAACTTTGCTGCCAGCCGCGAAAGCGAAAGTAACCAAGATCGAGCGTCTAGGATTTACTTGTGAATAGCTCGCCTGGGAAACTTTCAGATAAGTCAAAGACAGTGCTTCTATACTAATTGCCAGGCGCTGAGACGAATGCCGCCAAGATCAAGCGTCTAAGACTTACGGTTCAAGAATTAGCCTCAGAAACAGTGGGAAACAGTGCTTCTATACTAATTGCCAGGCGCTGAGACGAATGCCGCCAAGATCGAGCGTCTATGACTTACGGTTCAAGAATTAGCCTCAGAAACAGTGGTTCTGAACATGCTGCCAATAGCTCGCCTGGGAAACATCCAGAGAAGTCCAAGATAGTGTTTTTTTTAGACTGGCTGCCACGAGCTGAAACGAATGCAGTCAAGAGCGAGCGTCTGTGACTTACGGTTCAAGAGTTATTCACAGAAACATGGTTCTGAACTTTGCTGCCAGCCGCGAAAGCGAAAGTAACCAAGATCGAGCGTCTAGGATTTACTTGTGAATAGCTCGCCTGGGAAACATCCAGAGAAGTCAAAGACAGTGCTTCTATACTAATTGCCAGGCGCTGAGACGAATGCCGCCAAGATCAAGCGTCTAAGACTTACGGTTCAAGAATTAGCCTCAGAAACAGTGGGAAACAGTGCTTCTATACTAATTGCCAGGCGCTGAGACGAATGCCGCCAAGATCGAGCGTCTATGACTTACGGTTCAAGAATTAGCCTCAGAAACAGTGGTTCAAAACATGCTGCCAATAGCTCGCCTGGGAAACATCCAGAGAAGTCCAAGATAGTGTTTTTTTAGACTGCCTGCCACGAGCTGAAACGAATGCAGCCAAGAGCGAGCGTCTGTGACTTACGGTTCAAGAGTTATTCACAGAAACATGGTTCTGAACTTTGCTGCCAGCCGCGAAAGCGAAAGTAACCAAGATCGAGCGTCTAGGATTTACTTGTCAATAGCTCGCCTGGGAAACATCCAGAGAAGTCAAAGACAGTGCTTCTATACTAATTGCCAGGCGCTGAGACGAATGCCGCCAAGATCGAGCGTCTATGACTTACGGTTCAAGAATTAGCCTCAGAAACAGTGGTTCTGAACATGCTGCCAATAGCTCGCCTGGGAAACATCCAGAGAAGTCCAAGATAGTGTTTTTTTTAGACTGGCTGCCACGAGCTGAAACGAATGCAGCCAAGAGCGAGCGTCTGTGACTTACGGTTCAAGAGTTATTCACAGAAACATGGTTCTGAACTTTGCTGCCAGCCGCGAAAGCGAAAGTAACCAAGATCGAGCGTCTAGGATTTACTTGTGAATAGCTCGCCTGGGAAACTTTCAGATAAGTCAAAGACAGTGCTTCTCCACTAATTGCCAGGCGCTGAGACGAATGCCGCCAAGATCAAGCGTCTAAGACTTACGGTTCAAGAATTAGCCTCAGAAACAGTGGGAAACAGTGCTTCTATACTAATTGCCAGGCGCTGAGACGAATGCCGCCAAGATCGAGCGTCTATGACTTACGGTTCAAGAATTAGCCTCAGAAACAGTGGTTTTGAACATGCTGCCAATAGCTCGCCTGGGAAACATACAGAGAAGTCCAAGATAGTGTTTTTTTTTAGACTGGCTGCCACGAGCTGAAACGAATGCAGTCAAGAGCGAGCGTCTGTGACTTACGGTTCAAGAGTTATTCACAGAAACATGGTTCTGAACTTTGCTGCCAGCCGCGAAAGCGAAAGTAACCAAGATCGAGCGTCTAGGATTTACTTGTGAATAGCTCGCCTGGGAAACATCCAGAGAAGTCAAAGACAGTGCTTCTATACTAATTGCCAGGCGCTGAGACGAATGCCGCCAAGATCAAGCGTCTAAGACTTACGGTTCAAGAATTAGCCTCAGAAACAGTGGGAAACAGTGCTTCTATACTAATTGCCAGGCGCTGAGACGAATGCCGCCAAGATCGAGCGTCTATGACTTACGGTTCAAGAATTAGCCTCAGAAACAGTGGTTCAAAACATGCTGCCAATAGCTCGCCTGGGAAACATCCAGAGAAGTCCAAGATAGTGTTTTTTTAGACTGCCTGCCACGAGCTGAAACGAATGCAGCCAAGAGCGAGCGTCTGTGACTTACGGTTCAAGAGTTATTCACAGAAACATGGTTCTGAACTTTGCTGCCAGCCGCGAAAGCGAAAGTAACCAAGATCGAGCGTCTAGGATTTACTTGTCAATAGCTCGCCTGGGAAACATCCAGAGAAGTCAAAGACAGTGCTTCTATACTAATTGCCAGGCGCTGAGACGAATGCCGCCAAGATCGAGCGTCTATGACTTACGGTTCAAGAATTAGCCTCAGAAACAGTGGTTCTGAACATGCTGCCAATAGCTCGCCTGGGAAACATCCAGAGAAGTCCAAGATAGTGTTTTTTTTAGACTGGCTGCCACGAGCTGAAACGAATGCAGCCAAGAGCGAGCGTCTGTGACTTACGGTTCAAGAGTTATTCACAGAAACATGGTTCTGAACTTTGCTGCCAGCCGCGAAAGCGAAAATAACCAAGATCGAGCGTCTAGGATTTACTTGTCAATAGCTCGCCTGGGAAACATCCAGTGAAGTCAAAGACAGTGCTTCTATACTAATTGCCAGGCGCTGAGACGAATGCCGCCAAGATCGAGAGTCTATGACTTACGGTTCAAGAATTAGCCTCAGAAACAGTGGGAAACAGTGCTTCTATACTAATTGCCAGGCGCTGAGACGAATGCCGCCAAGATCGAGCGTCTATGACTTACGGTTCAAGAATTAGCCTCAGAAACAGTGGTTTTGAACCGGCTGCCAATAGCTCGCCTGGGAAACATCCAGAGAAGTCCAAGATAGTGGTTTTTTTAGACTGGCTGCCACGAGCTGAAACGAATGCAGCCAAGAGCGAGCGTCTGTGACTTACGGTTCAAGAGTTATTCACAGAAACATGGTTCTGAACTTTGCTGCCAGCCGCGAAAGCGAAAGTAACCAAGATCGAGCGTCTAGGATTTACTTGTGAATAGCTCGCCTGGGAAACTTTCAGATAAGTCAAAGACAGTGCTTCTATACTAATTGCCAGGCGCTGAGACGAATGCCGCCAAGATCAAGCGTCTAAGACTTACGGTTCAAGAATTAGCCTCAGAAACAGTGGGAAACAGTGCTTCTATACTAATTGCCAGGCGCTGAGACGAATGCCGCCAAGATCGAGCGTCTATGACTTACGGTTCAAGAATTAGCCTCAGAAACAGTGGTTCTGAACATGCTGCCAATAGCTCGCCTGGGAAACATCCAGAGAAGTCCAAGATAGTGTTTTTTAGACTGGCTGCCACGAGCTGAAACGAATGCAGCCAAGAGCGAGCGTCTGTCACTTACGGTTCAAGAGTTATTCACAGAAACATGGTTCTGAACTTTGCTTGCAGCCGCGAAAGCGAAAATAACCAAGATCGAGCGTCTAGGATTTACTTGTGAATAGCTCGCCTGGGAAACATCCAGAGAAGTCAAAGACAGTGCTTCTATACTAATTGCCAGGCGCTGAGACGAATGCCGCCAAGATCGAGCGTCTATGACTTACGGTTCAAGAATTAGCCTCAGAAACAGTGGTTCTGAACATGCTGCCAATAGCTCGCCTGGGAAACATCCAGAGAAGTCCAAGATAGTGTTTTTTTTAGACTGGCTGCCACGAGCTGAAACGAATGCAGCCAAGAGCGAGCGTCTGTGACTTACGGTTCAAGAGTTATTCACAGAAACATGGTTCTGAACTTTGCTGCCAGCCGCGAAAGCGAAAATAACCAAGATCGAGCGTCTAGGATTTACTTGTCAATAGCTCGCCTGGGAAACATCCAGTGAAGTCAAAGACAGTGCTTCTATACTAATTGCCAGGCGCTGAGACGAATGCCGCCAAGATCGAGAGTCTATGACTTACGGTTCAAGAATTAGCCTCAGAAACAGTGGGAAACAGTGCTTCTATACTAATTGCCAGGCGCTGAGACGAATGCCGCCAAGATCGAGCGTCTATGACTTACGGTTCAAGAATTAGCCTCAGAAACAGTGGTTTTGAACCGGCTGCCAATAGCTCGCCTGGGAAACATCCAGAGAAGTCCAAGATAGTGGTTTTTTTAGACTGGCTGCCACGAGCTGAAACGAATGCAGCCAAGAGCGAGCGTCTGTGACTTACGGTTCAAGAGTTATTCACAGAAACATGGTTCTGAACTTTGCTGCCAGCCGCGAAAGCGAAAGTAACCAAGATCGAGTGTCTAGGATTTACTTGTGAATAGCTCGCCTGGGAAACTTTCAGATAAGTCAAAGACAGTGCTTCTATACTAATTGCCAGGCGCTGAGACGAATGCCGCCAAGATCAAGCGTCTAAGACTTACGGTTCAAGAATTAGCCTCAGAAACAGTGGGAAACAGTGCTTCTATACTAATTGCCAGGCGCTGAGACGAATGCCGCCAAGATCGAGCGTCTATGACTTACGGTTCAAGAATTAGCCTCAGAAACAGTGGTTTTGAACATGCTGCCAATAGCTCGCCTGGGAAACATCCAGAGAAGTCCAAGATAGTGTTTTTTTAGACTGGCTGCCACGAGCTGAAACGAATGCAGCCAAGAGCGAGCGTCTGTGACTTACGGTTCAAGAGTTATTCACATAAACATGGTTCTGAACTTTGCTGCCAGCCGCGAAAGCGAAAGCAACCAAGATCGAGCGTCTAGGATTTACTTGTGAATAGCTCGCCTGGAAAACATCCAGAGAAGTCAAAGACAGTGCAGCTATACTGATTGCCAGGCGCTGAGACGAATGCCGCCAAGATCAAGCGTCTAAGACTTACGGTTCAAGAATTAGCCTCAGAAACAGTGGGAAACAGTGCTTCTATACTAATTGCCAGGCGCTGAGACGAATGCCGCCAAGATCGAGCGTCTATGACTTACGGTTCAAGAATTAGCCTCAGAAACAGTGGTTCTGAACATGCTGCCAATAGCTCGCCTGGGAAACATCCAGAGAAGTCCAAGATAGTGTTTTTTAGACTGGCTGCCACGAGCTGAAACGAATGCAGCCAAGAGCGAGCGTCTGTGACTTACGGTTCAAGAGTTATTCACAGAAACATGGTTCTGAACTTTGCTGCCAGCCGCGAAAGCGAAAGTAACCAAGATCGAGCGTCTAGGATTTACTTGTGAATAGCTCGCCTGGGAAACTTTCAGATAAGTCAAAGACAGTGCTTCTCCACTAATTGCCAGGCGCTGAGACGAATGCCGCCAAGATCAAGCGTCTAAGACTTACGGTTCAAGAATTAGCCTCAGAAACAGTGGTTTTGAACATGCTGCCAATAGCTCGCCTGGGAAACATACAGAGAAGTCCAAGATAGTGGTTTTTTTTAGACTGGCTGCCACGAGCTGAAACGAATGCAGCCAAGAGCGAGCGTCTGTGACTTACGGTTCAAGAGTTATTCACAGAAACATGGTTCTGAACTTTGCTGCCAGCCGCGAAAGCGAAAGTAACCAAGATCGAGCGTCTAGGATTTACTTGTGAATAGCTCGCCTGGGAAACATCCAGAGAAGTCAAAGACAGTGCTTCTATACTAATTGCCAGGCGCTGAGACGAATGCCGCCAAGATCAAGCGTCTAAGACTTACGGTTCAAGAATTAGCCTCAGAAACAGTGGGAAACAGTGCTTCTATACTAATTGCCAGGCGCTGAGACGAATGCCGCCAAGATCGAGCGTCTATGACTTACGGTTCAAGAATTAGCCTCAGAAACAGTGGTTCAAAACATGCTGCCAATAGCTCGCCTGGGAAACATCCAGAGAAGTCCAAGATAGTGTTTTTTTAGACTGCCTGCCACGAGCTGAAACGAATGCAGCCAAGAGCGAGCGTCTGTGACTTACGGTTCAAGAGTTATTCACAGAAACATGGTTCTGAACTTTGCTGCCAGCCGCGAAAGCGAAAATAACCAAGATCGAGCGTCTAGGATTTACTTGTCAATAGCTCGCCTGGGAAACATCCAGTGAAGTCAAAGACAGTGCTTCTATACTAATTGCCAGGCGCTGAGACGAATGCCGCCAAGATCGAGAGTCTATGACTTACGGTTCAAGAATTAGCCTCAGAAACAGTGGGAAACAGTGCTTCTATACTAATTGCCAGGCGCTGAGACGAATGCCGCCAAGATCGAGCGTCTATGACTTACGGTTCAAGAATTAGCCTCAGAAACAGTGGTTCTGAACATGCTGCCAATAGCTCGCCTGGGAAACATCCAGAGAAGTCCAAGATAGTGTTTTTTTTAGACTGGCTGCCACGAGCTGAAACGAATGCAGCCAAGAGCGAGCGTCTGTGACTTACGGTTCAAGAGTTATTCACAGAAACATGGTTCTGAACTTTGCTGCCAGCCGCGAAAGCGAAAATAACCAAGATCGAGCGTCTAGGATTTACTTGTCAATAGCTCGCCTGGGAAACATCCAGTGAAGTCAAAGACAGTGCTTCTATACTAATTGCCAGGCGCTGAGACGAATGCCGCCAAGATCGAGAGTCTATGACTTACGGTTCAAGAATTAGCCTCAGAAACAGTGGGAAACAGTGCTTCTATACTAATTGCCAGGCGCTGAGACGAATGCCGCCAAGATCGAGCGTCTATGACTTACGGTTCAAGAATTAGCCTCAGAAACAGTGGTTCTGAACATGCTGCCAATAGCTCGCCTGGGAAACATCCAGAGAAGTCCAAGATAGTGTTTTTTTTAGACTGGCTGCCACGAGCTGAAACGAATGCAGCCAAGAGCGAGCGTCTGTGACTTACGGTTCAAGAGTTATTCACAGAAACATGGTTCTGAACTTTGCTGCCAGCCGCGAAAGCGAAAATAACCAAGATCGAGCGTCTAGGATTTACTTGTCAATAGCTCGCCTGGGAAACATCCAGTGAAGTCAAAGACAGTGCTTCTATACTAATTGCCAGGCGCTGAGACGAATGCCGCCAAGATCGAGAGTCTATGACTTACGGTTCAAGAATTAGCCTCAGAAACAGTGGGAAACAGTGCTTCTATACTAATTGCCAGGCGCTGAGACGAATGCCGCCAAGATCGAGCGTCTATGACTTACGGTTCAAGAATTAGCCTCAGAAACAGTGGTTTTGAACCGGCTGCCAATAGCTCGCCTGGGAAACATCCAGAGAAGTCCAAGATAGTGGTTTTTTTAGACTGGCTGCCACGAGCTGAAACGAATGCAGCCAAGAGCGAGCGTCTGTGACTTACGGTTCAAGAGTTATTCACAGAAACATGGTTCTGAACTTTGCTGCCAGCCGCGAAAGCGAAAGTAACCAAGATCGAGCGTCTAGGATTTACTTGTGAATAGCTCGCCTGGGAAACTTTCAGATAAGTCAAAGACAGTGCTTCTATACTAATTGCCAGGCGCTGAGACGAATGCCGCCAAGATCAAGCGTCTAAGACTTACGGTTCAAGAATTAGCCTCAGAAACAGTGGGAAACAGTGCTTCTATACTAATTGCCAGGCGCTGAGACGAATGCCGCCAAGATCGAGCGTCTATGACTTACGGTTCAAGAATTAGCCTCAGAAACAGTGGTTCTGAACATGCTGCCAATAGCTCGCCTGGGAAACATCCAGAGAAGTCCAAGATAGTGTTTTTTTTAGACTGGCTGCCACGAGCTGAAACGAATGCAGTCAAGAGCGAGCGTCTGTGACTTACGGTTCAAGAGTTATTCACAGAAACATGGTTCTGAACTTTGCTGCCAGCCGCGAAAGCGAAAGTAACCAAGATCGAGCGTCTAGGATTTACTTGTGAATAGCTCGCCTGGGAAACTTTCAGATAAGTCAAAGACAGTGCTTCTCCACTAATTGCCAGGCGCTGAGACGAATGCCGCCAAGATCAAGCGTCTAAGACTTACGGTTCAAGAATTAGCCTCAGAAACAGTGGTTTTGAACATGCTGCCAATAGCTCGCCTGGGAAACATACAGAGAAGTCCAAGATAGTGTTTTTTTTTAGACTGGCTGCCACGAGCTGAAACGAATGCAGCCAAGAGCGAGCGTCTGTGACTTACGGTTCAAGAGTTATTCACAGAAACATGGTTCTGAACTTTGCTGCCAGCCGCGAAAGCGAAAGTAACCAAGATCGAGCGTCTAGGATTTACTTGTGAATAGCTCGCCTGGGAAACATCCAGAGAAGTCAAAGACAGTGCTTCTATACTAATTGCCAGGCGCTGAGACGAATGCCGCCAAGATCAAGCGTCTAAGACTTACGGTTCAAGAATTAGCCTCAGAAACAGTGGGAAACAGTGCTTCTATACTAATTGCCAGGCGCTGAGACGAATGCCGCCAAGATCGAGCGTCTATGACTTACGGTTCAAGAATTAGCCTCAGAAACAGTGGTTCAAAACATGCTGCCAATAGCTCGCCTGGGAAACATCCAGAGAAGTCCAAGATAGTGTTTTTTTAGACTGCCTGCCACGAGCTGAAACGAATGCAGCCAAGAGCGAGCGTCTGTGACTTACGGTTCAAGAGTTATTCACAGAAACATGGTTCTGAACTTTGCTGCCAGCCGCGAAAGCGAAAATAACCAAGATCGAGCGTCTAGGATTTACTTGTCAATAGCTCGCCTGGGAAACATCCAGTGAAGTCAAAGACAGTGCTTCTATACTAATTGCCAGGCGCTGAGACGAATGCCGCCAAGATCGAGAGTCTATGACTTACGGTTCAAGAATTAGCCTCAGAAACAGTGGGAAACAGTGCTTCTATACTAATTGCCAGGCGCTGAGACGAATGCCGCCAAGATCGAGCGTCTATGACTTACGGTTCAAGAATTAGCCTCAGAAACAGTGGTTCTGAACATGCTGCCAATAGCTCGCCTGGGAAACATCCAGAGAAGTCCAAGATAGTGTTTTTTTTAGACTGGCTGCCACGAGCTGAAACGAATGCAGCCAAGAGCGAGCGTCTGTGACTTACGGTTCAAGAGTTATTCACAGAAACATGGTTCTGAACTTTGCTGCCAGCCGCGAAAGCGAAAATAACCAAGATCGAGCGTCTAGGATTTACTTGTCAATAGCTCGCCTGGGAAACATCCAGTGAAGTCAAAGACAGTGCTTCTATACTAATTGCCAGGCGCTGAGACGAATGCCGCCAAGATCGAGAGTCTATGACTTACGGTTCAAGAATTAGCCTCAGAAACAGTGGGAAACAGTGCTTCTATACTAATTGCCAGGCGCTGAGACGAATGCCGCCAAGATCGAGCGTCTATGACTTACGGTTCAAGAATTAGCCTCAGAAACAGTGGTTCTGAACATGCTGCCAATAGCTCGCCTGGGAAACATCCAGAGAAGTCCAAGATAGTGTTTTTTTTAGACTGGCTGCCACGAGCTGAAACGAATGCAGCCAAGAGCGAGCGTCTGTGACTTACGGTTCAAGAGTTATTCACAGAAACATGGTTCTGAACTTTGCTGCCAGCCGCGAAAGCGAAAATAACCAAGATCGAGCGTCTAGGATTTACTTGTCAATAGCTCGCCTGGGAAACATCCAGTGAAGTCAAAGACAGTGCTTCTATACTAATTGCCAGGCGCTGAGACGAATGCCGCCAAGATCGAGAGTCTATGACTTACGGTTCAAGAATTAGCCTCAGAAACAGTGGGAAACAGTGCTTCTATACTAATTGCCAGGCGCTGAGACGAATGCCGCCAAGATCGAGCGTCTATGACTTACGGTTCAAGAATTAGCCTCAGAAACAGTGGTTTTGAACCGGCTGCCAATAGCTCGCCTGGGAAACATCCAGAGAAGTCCAAGATAGTGGTTTTTTTAGACTGGCTGCCACGAGCTGAAACGAATGCAGCCAAGAGCGAGCGTCTGTGACTTACGGTTCAAGAGTTATTCACAGAAACATGGTTCTGAACTTTGCTGCCAGCCGCGAAAGCGAAAGTAACCAAGATCGAGCGTCTAGGATTTACTTGTGAATAGCTCGCCTGGGAAACTTTCAGATAAGTCAAAGACAGTGCTTCTATACTAATTGCCAGGCGCTGAGACGAATGCCGCCAAGATCAAGCGTCTAAGACTTACGGTTCAAGAATTAGCCTCAGAAACAGTGGGAAACAGTGCTTCTATACTAATTGCCAGGCGCTGAGACGAATGCCGCCAAGATCGAGCGTCTATGACTTACGGTTCAAGAATTAGCCTCAGAAACAGTGGTTCTGAACATGCTGCCAATAGCTCGCCTGGGAAACATCCAGAGAAGTCCAAGATAGTGTTTTTTTTAGACTGGCTGCCACGAGCTGAAACGAATGCAGTCAAGAGCGAGCGTCTGTGACTTACGGTTCAAGAGTTATTCACAGAAACATGGTTCTGAACTTTGCTGCCAGCCGCGAAAGCGAAAGTAACCAAGATCGAGCGTCTAGGATTTACTTGTGAATAGCTCGCCTGGGAAACATCCAGAGAAGTCAAAGACAGTGCTTCTATACTAATTGCCAGGCGCTGAGACGAATGCCGCCAAGATCAAGCGTCTAAAACTTACGGTTCAAGAATTAGCCTCAGAAACAGTGGGAAACAGTGCTTCTATACTAATTGCCAGGCGCTGAGACGAATGCCGCCAAGATCGAGCGTCTATGACTTACGGTTCAAGAATTAGCCTCAGAAACAGTGGTTCAAAACATGCTGCCAATAGCTCGCCTGGGAAACATCCAGAGAAGTCCAAGATAGTGTTTTTTTAGACTGCCTGCCACGAGCTGAAACGAATGCAGCCAAGAGCGAGCGTCTGTGACTTACGGTTCAAGAGTTATTCACAGAAACATGGTTCTGAACTTTGCTGCCAGCCGCGAAAGCGAAAGTAACCAAGATCGAGCGTCTAGGATTTACTTGTCAATAGCTCGCCTGGGAAACATCCAGAGAAGTCAAAGACAGTGCTTCTATACTAATTGCCAGGCGCTGAGACGAATGCCGCCAAGATCGAGCGTCTATGACTTACGGTTCAAGAATTAGCCTCAGAAACAGTGGTTCTGAACATGCTGCCAATAGCTCGCCTGGGAAACATCCAGAGAAGTCCAAGATAGTGTTTTTTTTAGACTGGCTGCCACGAGCTGAAACGAATGCAGCCAAGAGCGAGCGTCTGTGACTTACGGTTCAAGAGTTATTCACAGAAACATGGTTCTGAACTTTGCTGCCAGCCGCGAAAGCGAAAGTAACCAAGATCGAGCGTCTAGGATTTACTTGTGAATAGCTCGCCTGGGAAACTTTCAGATAAGTCAAAGACAGTGCTTCTCCACTAATTGCCAGGCGCTGAGACGAATGCCGCCAAGATCAAGCGTCTAAGACTTACGGTTCAAGAATTAGCCTCAGAAACAGTGGGAAACAGTGCTTCTATACTAATTGCCAGGCGCTGAGACGAATGCCGCCAAGATCGAGCGTCTATGACTTACGGTTCAAGAATTAGCCTCAGAAACAGTGGTTTTGAACATGCTGCCAATAGCTCGCCTGGGAAACATACAGAGAAGTCCAAGATAGTGTTTTTTTTTAGACTGGCTGCCACGAGCTGAAACGAATGCAGTCAAGAGCGAGCGTCTGTGACTTACGGTTCGAGTTATTCACAGAAACATGGTTCTGAACTTTGCTGCCAGCCGCGAAAGCGAAAGTAACCAAGATCGAGCGTCTAGGATTTACTTGTGAATAGCTCGCCTGGGAAACATCCAGAGAAGTCAAAGACAGTGCTTCTATACTAATTGCCAGGCGCTGAGACGAATGCCGCCAAGATCAAGCGTCTAAGACTTACGGTTCAAGAATTAGCCTCAGAAACAGTGGGAAACAGTGCTTCTATACTAATTGCCAGGCGCTGAGACGAATGCCGCCAAGATCGAGCGTCTATGACTTACGGTTCAAGAATTAGCCTCAGAAACAGTGGTTCAAAACATGCTGCCAATAGCTCGCCTGGGAAACATCCAGAGAAGTCCAAGATAGTGTTTTTTTAGACTGCCTGCCACGAGCTGAAACGAATGCAGCCAAGAGCGAGCGTCTGTGACTTACGGTTCAAGAGTTATTCACAGAAACATGGTTCTGAACTTTGCTGCCAGCCGCGAAAGCGAAAGTAACCAAGATCGAGCGTCTAGGATTTACTTGTCAATAGCTCGCCTGGGAAACATCCAGAGAAGTCAAAGACAGTGCTTCTATACTAATTGCCAGGCGCTGAGACGAATGCCGCCAAGATCGAGCGTCTATGACTTACGGTTCAAGAATTAGCCTCAGAAACAGTGGTTCTGAACATGCTGCCAATAGCTCGCCTGGGAAACATCCAGAGAAGTCCAAGATAGTGTTTTTTTTAGACTGGCTGCCACGAGCTGAAACGAATGCAGCCAAGAGCGAGCGTCTGTGACTTACGGTTCAAGAGTTATTCACAGAAACATGGTTCTGAACTTTGCTGCCAGCCGCGAAAGCGAAAATAACCAAGATCGAGCGTCTAGGATTTACTTGTCAATAGCTCGCCTGGGAAACATCCAGTGAAGTCAAAGACAGTGCTTCTATACTAATTGCCAGGCGCTGAGACGAATGCCGCCAAGATCGAGAGTCTATGACTTACGGTTCAAGAATTAGCCTCAGAAACAGTGGGAAACAGTGCTTCTATACTAATTGCCAGGCGCTGAGACGAATGCCGCCAAGATCGAGCGTCTATGACTTACGGTTCAAGAATTAGCCTCAGAAACAGTGGTTTTGAACCGGCTGCCAATAGCTCGCCTGGGAAACATCCAGAGAAGTCCAAGATAGTGGTTTTTTTAGACTGGCTGCCACGAGCTGAAACGAATGCAGCCAAGAGCGAGCGTCTGTGACTTACGGTTCAAGAGTTATTCACAGAAACATGGTTCTGAACTTTGCTGCCAGCCGCGAAAGCGAAAGTAACCAAGATCGAGCGTCTAGGATTTACTTGTGAATAGCTCGCCTGGGAAACTTTCAGATAAGTCAAAGACAGTGCTTCTATACTAATTGCCAGGCGCTGAGACGAATGCCGCCAAGATCAAGCGTCTAAGACTTACGGTTCAAGAATTAGCCTCAGAAACAGTGGGAAACAGTGCTTCTATACTAATTGCCAGGCGCTGAGACGAATGCCGCCAAGATCGAGCGTCTATGACTTACGGTTCAAGAATTAGCCTCAGAAACAGTGGTTCTGAACATGCTGCCAATAGCTCGCCTGGGAAACATCCAGAGAAGTCCAAGATAGTGTTTTTTAGACTGGCTGCCACGAGCTGAAACGAATGCAGCCAAGAGCGAGCGTCTGTCACTTACGGTTCAAGAGTTATTCACAGAAACATGGTTCTGAACTTTGCTTGCAGCCGCGAAAGCGAAAATAACCAAGATCGAGCGTCTAGGATTTACTTGTGAATAGCTCGCCTGGGAAACATCCAGAGAAGTCAAAGACAGTGCTTCTATACTAATTGCCAGGCGCTGAGACGAATGCCGCCAAGATCGAGCGTCTATGACTTACGGTTCAAGAATTAGCCTCAGAAACAGTGGTTCTGAACATGCTGCCAATAGCTCGCCTGGGAAACATCCAGAGAAGTCCAAGATAGTGTTTTTTTTAGACTGGCTGCCACGAGCTGAAACGAATGCAGCCAAGAGCGAGCGTCTGTGACTTACGGTTCAAGAGTTATTCACAGAAACATGGTTCTGAACTTTGCTGCCAGCCGCGAAAGCGAAAATAACCAAGATCGAGCGTCTAGGATTTACTTGTCAATAGCTCGCCTGGGAAACATCCAGTGAAGTCAAAGACAGTGCTTCTATACTAATTGCCAGGCGCTGAGACGAATGCCGCCAAGATCGAGAGTCTATGACTTACGGTTCAAGAATTAGCCTCAGAAACAGTGGGAAACAGTGCTTCTATACTAATTGCCAGGCGCTGAGACGAATGCCGCCAAGATCGAGCGTCTATGACTTACGGTTCAAGAATTAGCCTCAGAAACAGTGGTTTTGAACCGGCTGCCAATAGCTCGCCTGGGAAACATCCAGAGAAGTCCAAGATAGTGGTTTTTTTAGACTGGCTGCCACGAGCTGAAACGAATGCAGCCAAGAGCGAGCGTCTGTGACTTACGGTTCAAGAGTTATTCACAGAAACATGGTTCTGAACTTTGCTGCCAGCCGCGAAAGCGAAAGTAACCAAGATCGAGTGTCTAGGATTTACTTGTGAATAGCTCGCCTGGGAAACTTTCAGATAAGTCAAAGACAGTGCTTCTATACTAATTGCCAGGCGCTGAGACGAATGCCGCCAAGATCAAGCGTCTAAGACTTACGGTTCAAGAATTAGCCTCAGAAACAGTGGGAAACAGTGCTTCTATACTAATTGCCAGGCGCTGAGACGAATGCCGCCAAGATCGAGCGTCTATGACTTACGGTTCAAGAATTAGCCTCAGAAACAGTGGTTTTGAACATGCTGCCAATAGCTCGCCTGGGAAACATCCAGAGAAGTCCAAGATAGTGTTTTTTTAGACTGGCTGCCACGAGCTGAAACGAATGCAGCCAAGAGCGAGCGTCTGTGACTTACGGTTCAAGAGTTATTCACATAAACATGGTTCTGAACTTTGCTGCCAGCCGCGAAAGCGAAAGCAACCAAGATCGAGCGTCTAGGATTTACTTGTGAATAGCTCGCCTGGAAAACATCCAGAGAAGTCAAAGACAGTGCAGCTATACTGATTGCCAGGCGCTGAGACGAATGCCGCCAAGATCAAGCGTCTAAGACTTACGGTTCAAGAATTAGCCTCAGAAACAGTGGGAAACAGTGCTTCTATACTAATTGCCAGGCGCTGAGACGAATGCCGCCAAGATCGAGCGTCTATGACTTACGGTTCAAGAATTAGCCTCAGAAACAGTGGTTCTGAACATGCTGCCAATAGCTCGCCTGGGAAACATCCAGAGAAGTCCAAGATAGTGTTTTTTAGACTGGCTGCCACGAGCTGAAACGAATGCAGCCAAGAGCGAGCGTCTGTGACTTACGGTTCAAGAGTTATTCACAGAAACATGGTTCTGAACTTTGCTGCCAGCCGCGAAAGCGAAAGTAACCAAGATCGAGCGTCTAGGATTTACTTGTGAATAGCTCGCCTGGGAAACTTTCAGATAAGTCAAAGACAGTGCTTCTCCACTAATTGCCAGGCGCTGAGACGAATGCCGCCAAGATCAAGCGTCTAAGACTTACGGTTCAAGAATTAGCCTCAGAAACAGTGGTTTTGAACATGCTGCCAATAGCTCGCCTGGGAAACATACAGAGAAGTCCAAGATAGTGTTTTTTTTTAGACTGGCTGCCACGAGCTGAAACGAATGCAGCCAAGAGCGAGCGTCTGTGACTTACGGTTCAAGAGTTATTCACAGAAACATGGTTCTGAACTTTGCTGCCAGCCGCGAAAGCGAAAGTAACCAAGATCGAGCGTCTAGGATTTACTTGTGAATAGCTCGCCTGGGAAACATCCAGAGAAGTCAAAGACAGTGCTTCTATACTAATTGCCAGGCGCTGAGACGAATGCCGCCAAGATCAAGCGTCTAAGACTTACGGTTCAAGAATTAGCCTCAGAAACAGTGGGAAACAGTGCTTCTATACTAATTGCCAGGCGCTGAGACGAATGCCGCCAAGATCGAGCGTCTATGACTTACGGTTCAAGAATTAGCCTCAGAAACAGTGGTTCAAAACATGCTGCCAATAGCTCGCCTGGGAAACATCCAGAGAAGTCCAAGATAGTGTTTTTTTAGACTGCCTGCCACGAGCTGAAACGAATGCAGCCAAGAGCGAGCGTCTGTGACTTACGGTTCAAGAGTTATTCACAGAAACATGGTTCTGAACTTTGCTGCCAGCCGCGAAAGCGAAAATAACCAAGATCGAGCGTCTAGGATTTACTTGTCAATAGCTCGCCTGGGAAACATCCAGTGAAGTCAAAGACAGTGCTTCTATACTAATTGCCAGGCGCTGAGACGAATGCCGCCAAGATCGAGAGTCTATGACTTACGGTTCAAGAATTAGCCTCAGAAACAGTGGGAAACAGTGCTTCTATACTAATTGCCAGGCGCTGAGACGAATGCCGCCAAGATCGAGCGTCTATGACTTACGGTTCAAGAATTAGCCTCAGAAACAGTGGTTTTGAACCGGCTGCCAATAGCTCGCCTGGGAAACATCCAGAGAAGTCCAAGATAGTGTTTTTTTTAGACTGGCTGCCACGAGCTGAAACGAATGCAGCCAAGAGCGAGCGTCTGTGACTTACGGTTCAAGAGTTATTCACAGAAACATGGTTCTGAACTTTGCTGCCAGCCGCGAAAGCGAAAGTAACCAAGATCGAGCGTCTAGGATTTACTTGTGAATAGCTCGCCTGGGAAACTTTCAGATAAGTCAAAGACAGTGCTTCTATACTAATTGCCAGGCGCTGAGACGAATGCCGCCAAGATCAAGCGTCTAAGACTTACGGTTCAAGAATTAGCCTCAGAAACAGTGGGAAACAGTGCTTCTATACTAATTGCCAGGCGCTGAGACGAATGCCGCCAAGATCGAGCGTCTATGACTTACGGTTCAAGAATTAGCCTCAGAAACAGTGGTTTTGAACATGCTGCCAATAGCTCGCCTGGGAAACATCCAGAGAAGTCCAAGATAGTGTTTTTTTAGACTGGCTGCCACGAGCTGAAACGAATGCAGCCAAGAGCGAGCGTCTGTGACTTACGGTTCAAGAGTTATTCACATAAACATGGTTCTGAACTTTGCTGCCAGCCGCGAAAGCGAAAGCAACCAAGATCGAGCGTCTAGGATTTACTTGTGAATAGCTCGCCTGGAAAACATCCAGAGAAGTCAAAGACAGTGCAGCTATACTGATTGCCAGGCGCTGAGACGAATGCCGCCAAGATCAAGCGTCTAAGACTTACGGTTCAAGAATTAGCCTCAGAAACAGTGGGAAACAGTGCTTCTATACTAATTGCCAGGCGCTGAGACGAATGCCGCCAAGATCGAGCGTCTATGACTTACGGTTCAAGAATTAGCCTCAGAAACAGTGGTTCTGAACATGCTGCCAATAGCTCGCCTGGGAAACATCCAGAGAAGTCCAAGATAGTGTTTTTTAGACTGGCTGCCACGAGCTGAAACGAATGCAGCCAAGAGCGAGCGTCTGTGACTTACGGTTCAAGAGTTATTCACAGAAACATGGTTCTGAACTTTGCTGCCAGCCGCGAAAGCGAAAGTAACCAAGATCGAGCGTCTAGGATTTACTTGTGAATAGCTCGCCTGGGAAACTTTCAGATAAGTCAAAGACAGTGCTTCTCCACTAATTGCCAGGCGCTGAGACGAATGCCGCCAAGATCAAGCGTCTAAGACTTACGGTTCAAGAATTAGCCTCAGAAACAGTGGTTTTGAACATGCTGCCAATAGCTCGCCTGGGAAACATACAGAGAAGTCCAAGATAGTGTTTTTTTTTAGACTGGCTGCCACGAGCTGAAACGAATGCAGCCAAGAGCGAGCGTCTGTGACTTACGGTTCAAGAGTTATTCACAGAAACATGGTTCTGAACTTTGCTGCCAGCCGCGAAAGCGAAAGTAACCAAGATCGAGCGTCTAGGATTTACTTGTGAATAGCTCGCCTGGGAAACATCCAGAGAAGTCAAAGACAGTGCTTCTATACTAATTGCCAGGCGCTGAGACGAATGCCGCCAAGATCAAGCGTCTAAGACTTACGGTTCAAGAATTAGCCTCAGAAACAGTGGGAAACAGTGCTTCTATACTAATTGCCAGGCGCTGAGACGAATGCCGCCAAGATCGAGCGTCTATGACTTACGGTTCAAGAATTAGCCTCAGAAACAGTGGTTTTGAACATGCTGCCAATAGCTCGCCTGGGAAACATCCAGAGAAGTCCAAGATAGTGTTTTTTTAGACTGGCTGCCACGAGCTGAAACGAATGCAGCCAAGAGCGAGCGTCTGTGACTTACGGTTCAAGAGTTATTCACATAAACATGGTTCTGAACTTTGCTGCCAGCCGCGAAAGCGAAAGCAACCAAGATCGAGCGTCTAGGATTTACTTGTGAATAGCTCGCCTGGAAAACATCCAGAGAAGTCAAAGACAGTGCAGCTATACTGATTGCCAGGCGCTGAGACGAATGCCGCCAAGATCAAGCGTCTAAGACTTACGGTTCAAGAATTAGCCTCAGAAACAGTGGGAAACAGTGCTTCTATACTAATTGCCAGGCGCTGAGACGAATGCCGCCAAGATCGAGCGTCTATGACTTACGGTTTAAGAATTAGCCTCAGAAACAGTGGTTCTGAACATGCTGCCAATAGCTCGCCTGGGAAACATCCAGAGAAGTCCAAGATAGTGTTTTTTAGACTGGCTGCCACGAGCTGAAACGAATGCAGCCAAGAGCGAGCGTCTGTGACTTACGGTTCAAGAGTTATTCACAGAAACATGGTTCTGAACTTTGCTGCCAGCCGCGAAAGCGAAAGTAACCAAGATCGAGCGTCTAGGATTTACTTGTGAATAGCTCGCCTGGGAAACTTTCAGATAAGTCAAAGACAGTGCTTCTCCACTAATTGCCAGGCGCTGAGACGAATGCCGCCAAGATCAAGCGTCTAAGACTTACGGTTCAAGAATTAGCCTCAGAAACAGTGGTTTTGAACATGCTGCCAATAGCTCGCCTGGGAAACATACAGAGAAGTCCGAGATAGTGTTTTTTTTTAGACTGGCTGCCACGAGCTGAAACGAATGCAGCCAAGAGCGAGCGTCTGTGACTTACGGTTCAAGAGTTATTCACAGAAACATGGTTCTGAACTTTGCTGCCAGCCGCGAAAGCGAAAGTAACCAAGATCGAGCGTCTAGGATTTACTTGTGAATAGCTCGCCTGGGAAACATCCAGAGAAGTCAAAGACAGTGCTTCTATACTAATTGCCAGGCGCTGAGACGAATGCCGCCAAGATCGAGAGTCTATGACTTACGGTTCAAGAATTAGCCTCAGAAACAGTGGGAAACAGTGCTTCTATACTAATTGCCAGGCGCTGAGACGAATGCCGCCAAGATCGAGCGTCTATGACTTACGGTTCAAGAATTAGCCTCAGAAACAGTGGTTTTGAACCGGCTGCCAATAGCTCGCCTGGGAAACATCCAGAGAAGTCCAAGATAGTGTTTTTTTTAGACTGGCTGCCACGAGCTGAAACGAATGCAGCCAAGAGCGAGCGTCTGTGACTTACGGTTCAAGAGTTATTCACAGAAACATGGTTCTGAACTTTGCTGCCAGCCGCGAAAGCGAAAGTAACCAAGATCGAGCGTCTAGGATTTACTTGTGAATAGCTCGCCTGGGAAACTTTCAGATAAGTCAAAGACAGTGCTTCTATACTAATTGCCAGGCGCTGAGACGAATGCCGCCAAGATCAAGCGTCTAAGACTTACGGTTCAAGAATTAGCCTCAGAAACAGTGGGAAACAGTGCTTCTATACTAATTGCCAGGCGCTGAGACGAATGCCGCCAAGATCGAGCGTCTATGACTTACGGTTCAAGAATTAGCCTCAGAAACAGTGGTTTTGAACATGCTGCCAATAGCTCGCCTGGGAAACATCCAGAGAAGTCCAAGATAGTGTTTTTTTAGACTGGCTGCCACGAGCTGAAACGAATGCAGCCAAGAGCGAGCGTCTGTGACTTACGGTTCAAGAGTTATTCACATAAACATGGTTCTGAACTTTGCTGCCAGCCGCGAAAGCGAAAGCAACCAAGATCGAGCGTCTAGGATTTACTTGTGAATAGCTCGCCTGGAAAACATCCAGAGAAGTCAAAGACAGTGCAGCTATACTGATTGCCAGGCGCTGAGACGAATGCCGCCAAGATCAAGCGTCTAAGACTTACGGTTCAAGAATTAGCCTCAGAAACAGTGGGAAACAGTGCTTCTATACTAATTGCCAGGCGCTGAGACGAATGCCGCCAAGATCGAGCGTCTATGACTTACGGTTCAAGAATTAGCCTCAGAAACAGTGGTTCTGAACATGCTGCCAATAGCTCGCCTGGGAAACATCCAGAGAAGTCCAAGATAGTGTTTTTTAGACTGGCTGCCACGAGCTGAAACGAATGCAGCCAAGAGCGAGCGTCTGTGACTTACGGTTCAAGAGTTATTCACAGAAACATGGTTCTGAACTTTGCTGCCAGCCGCGAAAGCGAAAGTAACCAAGATCGAGCGTCTAGGATTTACTTGTGAATAGCTCGCCTGGGAAACTTTCAGATAAGTCAAAGACAGTGCTTCTCCACTAATTGCCAGGCGCTGAGACGAATGCCGCCAAGATCAAGCGTCTAAGACTTACGGTTCAAGAATTAGCCTCAGAAACAGTGGTTTTGAACATGCTGCCAATAGCTCGCCTGGGAAACATACAGAGAAGTCCAAGATAGTGTTTTTTTTTAGACTGGCTGCCACGAGCTGAAACGAATGCAGCCAAGAGCGAGCGTCTGTGACTTACGGTTCAAGAGTTATTCACAGAAACATGGTTCTGAACTTTGCTGCCAGCCGCGAAAGCGAAAGTAACCAAGATCGAGCGTCTAGGATTTACTTGTGAATAGCTCGCCTGGGAAACATCCAGAGAAGTCAAAGACAGTGCTTCTATACTAATTGCCAGGCGCTGAGACGAATGCCGCCAAGATCAAGCGTCTAAGACTTACGGTTCAAGAATTAGCCTCAGAAACAGTGGGAAACAGTGCTTCTATACTAATTGCCAGGCGCTGAGACGAATGCCGCCAAGATCGAGCGTCTATGACTTACGGTTCAAGAATTAGCCTCAGAAACAGTGGTTCAAAACATGCTGCCAATAGCTCGCCTGGGAAACATCCAGAGAAGTCCAAGATAGTGTTTTTTTAGACTGCCTGCCACGAGCTGAAACGAATGCAGCCAAGAGCGAGCGTCTGTGACTTACGGTTCAAGAGTTATTCACAGAAACATGGTTCTGAACTTTGCTGCCAGCCGCGAAAGCGAAAATAACCAAGATCGAGCGTCTAGGATTTACTTGTCAATAGCTCGCCTGGGAAACATCCAGTGAAGTCAAAGACAGTGCTTCTATACTAATTGCCAGGCGCTGAGACGAATGCCGCCAAGATCGAGAGTCTATGACTTACGGTTCAAGAATTAGCCTCAGAAACAGTGGTTTTGAACCGGCTGCCAATAGCTCGCCTGGGAAACATCCAGAGAAGTCCAAGATAGTGTTTTTTTTAGACTGGCTGCCACGAGCTGAAACGAATGCAGCCAAGAGCGAGCGTCTGTGACTTACGGTTCAAGAGTTATTCACAGAAACATGGTTCTGAACTTTGCTGCCAGCCGCGAAAGCGAAAGTAACCAAGATCGAGCGTCTAGGATTTACTTGTGAATAGCTCGCCTGGGAAACTTTCAGATAAGTCAAAGACAGTGCTTCTATACTAATTGCCAGGCGCTGAGACGAATGCCGCCAAGATCAAGCGTCTAAGACTTACGGTTCAAGAATTAGCCTCAGAAACAGTGGGAAACAGTGCTTCTATACTAATTGCCAGGCGCTGAGACGAATGCCGCCAAGATCGAGCGTCTATGACTTACGGTTCAAGAATTAGCCTCAGAAACAGTGGTTTTGAACATGCTGCCAATAGCTCGCCTGGGAAACATCCAGAGAAGTCCAAGATAGTGTTTTTTTAGACTGGCTGCCACGAGCTGAAACGAATGCAGCCAAGAGCGAGCGTCTGTGACTTACGGTTCAAGAGTTATTCACATAAACATGGTTCTGAACTTTGCTGCCAGCCGCGAAAGCGAAAGCAACCAAGATCGAGCGTCTAGGATTTACTTGTGAATAGCTCGCCTGGAAAACATCCAGAGAAGTCAAAGACAGTGCAGCTATACTGATTGCCAGGCGCTGAGACGAATGCCGCCAAGATCAAGCGTCTAAGACTTACGGTTCAAGAATTAGCCTCAGAAACAGTGGGAAACAGTGCTTCTATACTAATTGCCAGGCGCTGAGACGAATGCCGCCAAGATCGAGCGTCTATGACTTACGGTTCAAGAATTAGCCTCAGAAACAGTGGTTCTGAACATGCTGCCAATAGCTCGCCTGGGAAACATCCAGAGAAGTCCAAGATAGTGTTTTTTAGACTGGCTGCCACGAGCTGAAACGAATGCAGCCAAGAGCGAGCGTCTGTCACTTACGGTTCAAGAGTTATTCACAGAAACATGGTTCTGAACTTTGCTTGCAGCCGCGAAAGCGAAAATAACCAAGATCGAGCGTCTAGGATTTACTTGTGAATAGCTCGCCTGGGAAACATCCAGAGAAGTCAAAGACAGTGCTTCTATACTAATTGCCAGGCGCTGAGACGAATGCCGCCAAGATCAAGCGTCTAAGACTTACGGTTCAAGAATTAGCCTCAGAAACAGTGGGAAACAGTGCTTCTATACTAATTGCCAGGCGCTGAGACGAATGCCGCCAAGATCGAGCGTCTATGACTTACGGTTCAAGAATTAGCCTCAGAAACAGTGGTTCTGAACATGCTGCCAATAGCTCGCCTGGGAAACATCCAGAGAAGTCCAAGATAGTGTTTTTTAGACTGGCTGCCACGAGCTGAAACGAATGCAGCCAAGAGCGAGCGTCTGTGACTTACGGTTCAAGAGTTATTCACAGAAACATGGTTCTGAACTTTGCTGCCAGCCGCGAAAGCGAAAGTAACCAAGATCGAGCGTCTAGGATTTACTTGTGAATAGCTCGCCTGGGAAACTTTCAGATAAGTCAAAGACAGTGCTTCTATACTAATTGCCAGGCGCTGAGACGAATGCCGCCAAGATCAAGCGTCTAAGACTTACGGTTCAAGAATTAGCCTCAGAAACAGTGGGAAACAGTGCTTCTATACTAATTGCCAGGCGCTGAGACGAATGCCGCCAAGATCGAGCGTCTATGACTTACGGTTCAAGAATTAGCCTCAGAAACAGTGGTTCTGAACATGCTGCCAATAGCTCGCCTGGGAAACATCCAGAGAAGTCCAAGATAGTGTTTTTTAGACTGGCTGCCACGAGCTGAAACGAATGCAGCCAAGAGCGAGCGTCTGTCACTTACGGTTCAAGAGTTATTCACAGAAACATGGTTCTGAACTTTGCTGCCAGCCGCGAAAGCGAAAATAACCAAGATCGAGCGTCTAGGATTTACTTGTCAATAGCTCGCCTGGGAAACATCCAGAGAAGTCAAAGACAGTGCTTCTATACTAATTGCCAGGCGCTGAGACGAATGCCGCCAAGATCGAGCGTCTATGACTTACGGTTCAAGAATTAGCCTCAGAAACAGTGGGAAACAGTGCTTCTATACTAATTGCCAGGCGCTGAGACGAATGCCGCCAAGATCGAGCGTCTATGCCGTCTATGACTTACGGTTCAAGAATTAGCCTCAGAAACAGTGGTTCTGAACATGCTGCCAATAGCTCGCCTGGGAAACATCCAGAGAAGTCCAAGATAGTGTTTTTTAGACTGGCTGCCACGAGCTGAAACGAATGCAGCCAAGAGCGAGCGTCTGTGACTTACGGTTCAAGAGTTATTCACAGAAACATGGTTCTGAACTTTGCTGCCAGCCGCGAAAGCGAAAGTAACCAAGATCGAGCGTCTAGGATTTACTTGTGAATAGCTCGCCTGGGAAACTTTCAGATAAGTCAAAGACAGTGCTTCTCCACTAATTGCCAGGCGCTGAGACGAATGCCGCCAAGATCAAGCGTCTAAGACTTACGGTTCAAGAATTAGCCTCAGAAACAGTGGTTTTGAACATGCTGCCAATAGCTCGCCTGGGAAACATACAGAGAAGTCCGAGATAGTGTTTTTTTTTAGACTGGCTGCCACGAGCTGAAACGAATGCAGCCAAGAGCGAGCGTCTGTGACTTACGGTTCAAGAGTTATTCACAGAAACATGGTTCTGAACTTTGCTGCCAGCCGCGAAAGCGAAAGTAACCAAGATCGAGCGTCTAGGATTTACTTGTGAATAGCTCGCCTGGGAAACATCCAGAGAAGTCAAAGACAGTGCTTCTATACTAATTGCCAGGCGCTGAGACGAATGCCGCCAAGATCAAGCGTCTAAGACTTACGGTTCAAGAATTAGCCTCAGAAACAGTGGGAAACAGTGCTTCTATACTAATTGCCAGGCGCTGAGACGAATGCCGCCAAGATCGAGCGTCTATGACTTACGGTTCAAGAATTAGCCTCAGAAACAGTGGTTCTGAACATGCTGCCAATAGCTCGCCTGGGAAACATCCAGAGAAGTCCAAGATAGTGTTTTTTAGACTGGCTGCCACGAGCTGAAACGAATGCAGCCCAGAGCGAGCGTCTGTGACTTACGGTTCAAGCGTTATTCACAGAAACATGGTTCTGAACTTTGCTGCCAGCCGCGAAAGCGAAAGTAACCAAGATCGAGCGTCTAGGATTTACTTGTGAATAGCTCGCCTGGGAAACATCCAGAGAAGTCAAAGACAGTGCTTCTATACTAATTGCCAGGCGCTGAGACGAATGCCGCCAAGATCAAGCGTCTAAGACTTACGGTTCAAGAATTAGCCTCAGAAACAGTGGTTCTGAACATGCTGCCAATAGCTCGCCTGGGAAACATCCAGAGAAGTCCAAGATAGTGTTTTTTAGACTGACTGCCACGAGCTGAAACGAATGCAGCCAAGAGCGAGCGTCTGTCACTTACGGTTCAAGAGTTATTCACAGAAACATGGTTCTGAACTTTGCTGCCAGCCGCGAAAGCGAAAATAACCAAGATCGAGCGTCTAGGATTTACTTGTCAATAGCTCGCCTGGGAAACATCCAGAGAAGTCAAAGATAGTGCTTCCATACTAATTGCCAGGCGCTGAGACGAATGCCGCCAAGATCAAGCGTCTAAGACTTACGGTTCAAGAATTAGCCTCAGAAACAGTGGGAAACAGTGCTTCTATACTAATTGCCAGGCGCTGAGACGAATGCCGCCAAGATCGAGCGTCTATGCCGTCTATGACTTACGGTTCAAGAATTAGCCTCAGAAACAGTGGTTCTGAACATGCTGCCAATAGCTCGCCTGGGAAACATCCAGAGAAGTCCAAGATAGTGTTTTTTAGACTGGCTGCCACGAGCTGAAACGAATGCAGCCAAGAGCGAGCGTCTGTGACTTACGGTTCAAGAGTTATTCACAGAAACATGGTTCTGAACTTTGCTGCCAGCCGCGAAAGCGAAAGTAACCAAGATCGAGCGTCTAGGATTTACTTGTGAATAGCTCGCCTGGGAAACTTTCAGATAAGTCAAAGACAGTGCTTCTCCACTAATTGCCAGGCGCTGAGACGAATGCCGCCAAGATCAAGCGTCTAAGACTTACGGTTCAAGAATTAGCCTCAGAAACAGTGGTTTTGAACATGCTGCCAATAGCTCGCCTGGGAAACATACAGAGAAGTCCGAGATAGTGTTTTTTTTTAGACTGGCTGCCACGAGCTGAAACGAATGCAGCCAAGAGCGAGCGTCTGTGACTTACGGTTCAAGAGTTATTCACAGAAACATGGTTCTGAACTTTGCTGCCAGCCGCGAAAGCGAAAGTAACCAAGATCGAGCGTCTAGGATTTACTTGTGAATAGCTCGCCTGGGAAACATCCAGAGAAGTCAAAGACAGTGCTTCTATACTAATTGCCAGGCGCTGAGACGAATGCCGCCAAGATCAAGCGTCTAAGACTTACGGTTCAAGAATTAGCCTCAGAAACAGTGGGAAACAGTGCTTCTATACTAATTGCCAGGCGCTGAGACGAATGCCGCCAAGATCGAGCGTCTATGACTTACGGTTCAAGAATTAGCCTCAGAAACAGTGGTTCAAAACATGCTGCCAATAGCTCGCCTGGGAAACATCCAGAGAAGTCCAAGATAGTGTTTTTTTAGACTGCCTGCCACGAGCTGAAACGAATGCAGCCAAGAGCGAGCGTCTGTGACTTACGGTTCAAGAGTTATTCACAGAAACATGGTTCTGAACTTTGCTGCCAGCCGCGAAAGCGAAAATAACCAAGATCGAGCGTCTAGGATTTACTTGTCAATAGCTCGCCTGGGAAACATCCAGTGAAGTCAAAGACAGTGCTTCTATACTAATTGCCAGGCGCTGAGACGAATGCCGCCAAGATCGAGAGTCTATGACTTACGGTTCAAGAATTAGCCTCAGAAACAGTGGGAAACAGTGCTTCTATACTAATTGCCAGGCGCTGAGACGAATGCCGCCAAGATCGAGCGTCTATGACTTACGGTTCAAGAATTAGCCTCAGAAACAGTGGTTTTGAACCGGCTGCCAATAGCTCGCCTGGGAAACATCCAGAGAAGTCCAAGATAGTGTTTTTTTTAGACTGGCTGCCACGAGCTGAAACGAATGCAGCCAAGAGCGAGCGTCTGTGACTTACGGTTCAAGAGTTATTCACAGAAACATGGTTCTGAACTTTGCTGCCAGCCGCGAAAGCGAAAGTAACCAAGATCGAGCGTCTAGGATTTACTTGTGAATAGCTCGCCTGGGAAACTTTCAGATAAGTCAAAGACAGTGCTTCTATACTAATTGCCAGGCGCTGAGACGAATGCCGCCAAGATCAAGCGTCTAAGACTTACGGTTCAAGAATTAGCCTCAGAAACAGTGGGAAACAGTGCTTCTATACTAATTGCCAGGCGCTGAGACGAATGCCGCCAAGATCGAGCGTCTATGACTTACGGTTCAAGAATTAGCCTCAGAAACAGTGGTTTTGAACATGCTGCCAATAGCTCGCCTGGGAAACATCCAGAGAAGTCCAAGATAGTGTTTTTTTAGACTGGCTGCCACGAGCTGAAACGAATGCAGCCAAGAGCGAGCGTCTGTGACTTACGGTTCAAGAGTTATTCACATAAACATGGTTCTGAACTTTGCTGCCAGCCGCGAAAGCGAAAGCAACCAAGATCGAGCGTCTAGGATTTACTTGTGAATAGCTCGCCTGGAAAACATCCAGAGAAGTCAAAGACAGTGCAGCTATACTGATTGCCAGGCGCTGAGACGAATGCCGCCAAGATCAAGCGTCTAAGACTTACGGTTCAAGAATTAGCCTCAGAAACAGTGGGAAACAGTGCTTCTATACTAATTGCCAGGCGCTGAGACGAATGCCGCCAAGATCGAGCGTCTATGACTTACGGTTCAAGAATTAGCCTCAGAAACAGTGGTTCTGAACATGCTGCCAATAGCTCGCCTGGGAAACATCCAGAGAAGTCCAAGATAGTGTTTTTTAGACTGGCTGCCACGAGCTGAAACGAATGCAGCCAAGAGCGAGCGTCTGTGACTTACGGTTCAAGAGTTATTCACAGAAACATGGTTCTGAACTTTGCTGCCAGCCGCGAAAGCGAAAGTAACCAAGATCGAGCGTCTAGGATTTACTTGTGAATAGCTCGCCTGGGAAACTTTCAGATAAGTCAAAGACAGTGCTTCTCCACTAATTGCCAGGCGCTGAGACGAATGCCGCCAAGATCAAGCGTCTAAGACTTACGGTTCAAGAATTAGCCTCAGAAACAGTGGTTTTGAACATGCTGCCAATAGCTCGCCTGGGAAACATACAGAGAAGTCCAAGATAGTGTTTTTTTTTAGACTGGCTGCCACGAGCTGAAACGAATGCAGCCAAGAGCGAGCGTCTGTGACTTACGGTTCAAGAGTTATTCACAGAAACATGGTTCTGAACTTTGCTGCCAGCCGCGAAAGCGAAAGTAACCAAGATCGAGCGTCTAGGATTTACTTGTGAATAGCTCGCCTGGGAAACATCCAGAGAAGTCAAAGACAGTGCTTCTATACTAATTGCCAGGCGCTGAGACGAATGCCGCCAAGATCAAGCGTCTAAGACTTACGGTTCAAGAATTAGCCTCAGAAACAGTGGGAAACAGTGCTTCTATACTAATTGCCAGGCGCTGAGACGAATGCCGCCAAGATCGAGCGTCTATGACTTACGGTTCAAGAATTAGCCTCAGAAACAGTGGTTCAAAACATGCTGCCAATAGCTCGCCTGGGAAACATCCAGAGAAGTCCAAGATAGTGTTTTTTTAGACTGCCTGCCACGAGCTGAAACGAATGCAGCCAAGAGCGAGCGTCTGTGACTTACGGTTCAAGAGTTATTCACAGAAACATGGTTCTGAACTTTGCTGCCAGCCGCGAAAGCGAAAATAACCAAGATCGAGCGTCTAGGATTTACTTGTCAATAGCTCGCCTGGGAAACATCCAGTGAAGTCAAAGACAGTGCTTCTATACTAATTGCCAGGCGCTGAGACGAATGCCGCCAAGATCGAGAGTCTATGACTTACGGTTCAAGAATTAGCCTCAGAAACAGTGGTTTTGAACCGGCTGCCAATAGCTCGCCTGGGAAACATCCAGAGAAGTCCAAGATAGTGTTTTTTTTAGACTGGCTGCCACGAGCTGAAACGAATGCAGCCAAGAGCGAGCGTCTGTGACTTACGGTTCAAGAGTTATTCACAGAAACATGGTTCTGAACTTTGCTGCCAGCCGCGAAAGCGAAAGTAACCAAGATCGAGCGTCTAGGATTTACTTGTGAATAGCTCGCCTGGGAAACTTTCAGATAAGTCAAAGACAGTGCTTCTATACTAATTGCCAGGCGCTGAGACGAATGCCGCCAAGATCAAGCGTCTAAGACTTACGGTTCAAGAATTAGCCTCAGAAACAGTGGGAAACAGTGCTTCTATACTAATTGCCAGGCGCTGAGACGAATGCCGCCAAGATCGAGCGTCTATGACTTACGGTTCAAGAATTAGCCTCAGAAACAGTGGTTTTGAACATGCTGCCAATAGCTCGCCTGGGAAACATCCAGAGAAGTCCAAGATAGTGTTTTTTTAGACTGGCTGCCACGAGCTGAAACGAATGCAGCCAAGAGCGAGCGTCTGTGACTTACGGTTCAAGAGTTATTCACATAAACATGGTTCTGAACTTTGCTGCCAGCCGCGAAAGCGAAAGCAACCAAGATCGAGCGTCTAGGATTTACTTGTGAATAGCTCGCCTGGAAAACATCCAGAGAAGTCAAAGACAGTGCAGCTATACTGATTGCCAGGCGCTGAGACGAATGCCGCCAAGATCAAGCGTCTAAGACTTACGGTTCAAGAATTAGCCTCAGAAACAGTGGGAAACAGTGCTTCTATACTAATTGCCAGGCGCTGAGACGAATGCCGCCAAGATCGAGCGTCTATGACTTACGGTTCAAGAATTAGCCTCAGAAACAGTGGTTCTGAACATGCTGCCAATAGCTCGCCTGGGAAACATCCAGAGAAGTCCAAGATAGTGTTTTTTAGACTGGCTGCCACGAGCTGAAACGAATGCAGCCAAGAGCGAGCGTCTGTCACTTACGGTTCAAGAGTTATTCACAGAAACATGGTTCTGAACTTTGCTTGCAGCCGCGAAAGCGAAAATAACCAAGATCGAGCGTCTAGGATTTACTTGTGAATAGCTCGCCTGGGAAACATCCAGAGAAGTCAAAGACAGTGCTTCTATACTAATTGCCAGGCGCTGAGACGAATGCCGCCAAGATCAAGCGTCTAAGACTTACGGTTCAAGAATTAGCCTCAGAAACAGTGGGAAACAGTGCTTCTATACTAATTGCCAGGCGCTGAGATGAATGCCGCCAAGATCGAGCGTCTATGACTTACGGTTCAAGAATTAGCCTCAGAAACAGTGGTTCTGAACATGCTGCCAATAGCTCGCCTGGGAAACATCCAGAGAAGTCCAAGATAGTGTTTTTTAGACTGGCTGCCACGAGCTGAAACGAATGCAGCCAAGAGCGAGCGTCTGTGACTTACGGTTCAAGAGTTATTCACAGAAACATGGTTCTGAACTTTGCTGCCAGCCGCGAAAGCGAAAGTAACCAAGATCGAGCGTCTAGGATTTACTTGTGAATAGCTCGCCTGGGAAACTTTCAGATAAGTCAAAGACAGTGCTTCTATACTAATTGCCAGGCGCTGAGACGAATGCCGCCAAGATCAAGCGTCTAAGACTTACGGTTCAAGAATTAGCCTCAGAAACAGTGGGAAACAGTGCTTCTATACTAATTGCCAGGCGCTGAGACGAATGCCGCCAAGATCGAGCGTCTATGACTTACGGTTCAAGAATTAGCCTCAGAAACAGTGGTTCTGAACATGCTGCCAATAGCTCGCCTGGGAAACATCCAGAGAAGTCCAAGATAGTGTTTTTTAGACTGGCTGCCACGAGCTGAAACGAATGCAGCCAAGAGCGAGCGTCTGTCACTTACGGTTCAAGAGTTATTCACAGAAACATGGTTCTGAACTTTGCTGCCAGCCGCGAAAGCGAAAATAACCAAGATCGAGCGTCTAGGATTTACTTGTCAATAGCTCGCCTGGGAAACATCCAGAGAAGTCAAAGACAGTGCTTCTATACTAATTGCCAGGCGCTGAGACGAATGCCGCCAAGATCGAGCGTCTATGACTTACGGTTCAAGAATTAGCCTCAGAAACAGTGGGAAACAGTGCTTCTATACTAATTGCCAGGCGCTGAGACGAATGCCGCCAAGATCGAGCGTCTATGACTTACGGTTCAAGAATTAGCCTCAGAAACAGTGGTTCTGAACATGCTGCCAATAGCTCGCCTGGGAAACATCCAGAGAAGTCCAAGATAGTGTTTTTTTAGACTGGCTGCCACGAGCTGAAACGAATGCAGCCAAGAGCGAGCGTCTGTGACTTACGGTTCAAGAGTTATTCACAGAAACATGGTTCTGAACTTTGCTGCCAGCCGCGAAAGCGAAAGTAACCAAGATCGAGCGTCTAGGATTTACTTGTCAATAGCTCGCCTGGGAAACATCCAGAGAAGTCAAAGACAGTGCTTCTATACTAATTGCCAGGCGCTGAGACGAATGCCGCCAAGATCGAGCGTCTATGACTTACGGTTCAAGAATTAGCCTCAGAAACAGTGGGAAACAGTGCTTCTATACTAATTGCCAGGCGCTGAGACGAATGCCGCCAAGATCGAGCGTCTATGACTTACGGTTCAAGAATTAGCCTCAGAACCAGTGGTTCTGAACATGCTGCCAATAGATCGCCTGGGAAACATCCAGAGAAGTCCAAGATAGTGTTTTTTAGACTGGCTGCCACGAGCTGAAACGAATGCAGCCAAGAGCGAGCGTCTGTGACTTACGGTTCAAGAGTTATTCACAGAAACATGGTTCTGAACTTTGCTGCCAGCCGCGAAAGCGAAAGTAACCAAGATCGAGCGTCTAGGATTTACTTGTGAATAGCTCGCCTGGGAAACTTTCAGATAAGTCAAAGACAGTGCTTCTATACTAATTGCCAGGCGCTGAGACGAATGCCGCCAAGATCAAGCGTCTAAGACTTACGGTTCAAGAATTAGCCTCAGAAACAGTGGGAAACAGTGCTTCTATACTAATTGCCAGGCGCTGAGACGAATGCCGCCAAGATCGAGCGTCTATGACTTACGGTTCAAGAATTAGCCTCAGAAACAGTGGTTCTGAACATGCTGCCAATAGCTCGCCTGGGAAACATCCAGAGAAGTCCAAGATAGTGTTTTTTAGACTGGCTGCCACGAGCTGAAACGAATGCAGCCAAGAGCGAGCGTCTGTGACTTACGGTTCAAGAGTTATTCACAGAAACATGGTTCTGAACTTTGCTGCCAGCCGCGAAAGCGAAAGTAACCAAGATCGAGCGTCTAGGATTTACTTGTGAATAGCTCGCCTGGGAAACTTTCAGATAAGTCAAAGACAGTGCTTCCATACTAATTGCCAGGCGCTGAGACGAATGCCGCCAAGATCAAGCGTCTAAGACTTACGGTTCAAGAATTAGCCTCAGAAACAGTGGGAAACAGTGCTTCTATACTAATTGCCAGGCGCTGAGACGAATGCCGCCAAGATCGAGCGTCTATGACTTACGGTTCAAGAATTAGCCTCAGAAACAGTGGTTCTGAACATGCTGCCAATAGCTCGCCTGGGAAACATCCAGAGAAGTCCAAGATAGTGTTTTTTAGACTGGCTGCCACGAGCTGAAACGAATGCAGCCAAGAGCGAGCGTCTGTCACTTACGGTTCAAGAGTTATTCACAGAAACATGGTTCTGAACTTTGCTGCCAGCCGCGAAAGCGAAAATAACCAAGATCGAGCGTCTAGGATTTACTTGTCAATAGCTCGCCTGGGAAACATCCAGAGAAGTCAAAGACAGTGCTTCTATACTAATTGCCAGGCGCTGAGACGAATGCCGCCAAGATCGAGCGTCTATGACTTACGGTTCAAGAATTAGCCTCAGAAACAGTGGGAAACAGTGCTTCTATACTAATTGCCAGGCGCTGAGACGAATGCCGCCAAGATCGAGCGTCTATGACTTACGGTTCAAGAATTAGCCTCAGAAACAGTGGTTCTGAACATGCTGCCAATAGCTCGCCTGGGAAACATCCAGAGAAGTCCAAGATAGTGTTTTTTTAGACTGGCTGCCACGAGCTGAAACGAATGCAGCCAAGAGCGAGCGTCTGTGACTTACGGTTCAAGAGTTATTCACAGAAACATGGTTCTGAACTTTGCTGCCAGCCGCGAAAGCGAAAGTAACCAAGATCGAGCGTCTAGGATTTACTTGTCAATAGCTCGCCTGGGAAACATCCAGAGAAGTCAAAGACAGTGCTTCTATACTAATTGCCAGGCGCTGAGACGAATGCCGCCAAGATCGAGCGTCTATGACTTACGGTTCAAGAATTAGCCTCAGAAACAGTGGGAAACAGTGCTTCTATACTAATTGCCAGGCGCTGAGACGAATGCCGCCAAGATCGAGCGTCTATGACTTACGGTTCAAGAATTAGCCTCAGAACCAGTGGTTCTGAACATGCTGCCAATAGATCGGCTGGGAAACATCCAGAGAAGTCCAAGATAGTGTTTTTTAGACTGGCTGCCACGAGCTGAAACGAATGCAGCCAAGAGCGAGCGTCTGTGACTTACGGTTCAAGAGTTATTCACAGAAACATGGTTCTGAACTTTGCTGCCAGCCGCGAAAGCGAAAGTAACCAAGATCGAGCGTCTAGGATTTACTTGTGAATAGCTCGCCTGGGAAACTTTCAGATAAGTCAAAGACAGTGCTTCTATACTAATTGCCAGGCGCTGAGACGAATGCCGCCAAGATCAAGCGTCTAAGACTTACGGTTCAAGAATTAGCCTCAGAAACAGTGGGAAACAGTGCTTCTATACTAATTGCCAGGCGCTGAGACGAATGCCGCCAAGATCGAGCGTCTATGACTTACGGTTCAAGAATTAGCCTCAGAAACAGTGGTTTTGAACATGCTGCCAATAGCTCGCCTGGGAAACATCCAGAGAAGTCCAAGATAGTGTTTTTTTTAGACTGGCTGCCACGAGCTGAAACGAATGCAGCCAAGAGCGAGCGTCTGTGACTTACGGTTCAAGAGTTATTCACAGAAACATGGTTCTGAACTTTGCTGCCAGCCGCGAAAGCGAAAGTAACCAAGATCGAGCGTCTAGGATTTACTTGTCAATAGCTCGCCTGGGAAACATCCAGAGAAGTCAAAGACAGTGCTTCTATACTAATTGCCAGGCGCTGAGACGAATGCCGCCAAGATCAAGCGTCTAAGACTTACGGTTCAAGAATTAGCCTCAGAAACAGTGGTTCTGAACATGCTGCCAATAGCTCGCCTGGGAAACATCCAGAGAAGTCCAAGATAGTGTTTTTTTAGACTGGCTGCCACGAGCTGAAACGAATGCAGCCAAGAGCGAGCGTCTGTGACTTACGGTTCAAGAGTTATTCACAGAAACATGGTTCTGAACTTTGCTGCCAGCCGCGAAAGCGAAAGTAACCAAGATCGAGCGTCTAGGATTTACTTGTGAATAGCTCGCCTGGGAAACTTTCAGATAAGTCAAAGACAGTGCTTCTATACTAATTGCCAGGCGCTGAGACGAATGCCGCCAAGATCAAGCGTCTAAGACTTACGGTTCAAGAATTAGCCTCAGAAACAGTGGGAAACAGTGCTTCTATACTAATTGCCAGGCGCTGAGACGAATGCCGCCAAGATCGAGCGTCTATGACTTACGGTTCAAGAATTAGCCTCAGAAACAGTGGTTTTGAACATGCTGCCAATAGCTCGCCTGGGAAACATCCAGAGAAGTCCAAGATAGTGTTTTTTTAGACTGGCTGCCACGAGCTGAAACGAATGCAGCCAAGAGCGAGCGTCTGTGACTTACGGTTCAAAAGTTATTCACATAAACATGGTTCTGAACTTTGCTGCCAGCCGCGAAAGCAACCAAGATCGAGCGTCTAGGATTTACTTGTGAATAGCTCGCCTGGAAAACATCCAGAGAAGTCAAAGACAGTGCAGCTATACTAATTGCCAGGCGCTGAGACGAATGCCGCCAAGATCAAGCGTCTAAGACTTACGGTTCAAGAATTAGCCTCAGAAACAGTGGGAAACAGTGCTTCTATACTAATTGCCAGGCGCTGAGACGAATGCCGCCAAGATCGAGCGTCTATGACTTACGGTTCAAGAATTAGCCTCAGAAACAGTGGTTCTGAACATGCTGCCAATAGCTCGCCTGGGAAACATCCAGAGAAGTCCAGGATAGTGTTTTTTAGACTGGCTGCCACGAGCTGAAACGAATGCAGCCCAGAGCGAGAGTCTGTGACTTACGGTTCAAGAGTTATTCACAGAAACATGGTTCTGAACTTTGCTGCCAGCCGCGAAAGCGAAAGTAACCAAGATCGAGCGTCTAGGATTTACTTGTGAATAGCTCGCCTGGGAAACATCCAGAGAAGTCAAAGACAGTGCTTCTATACTAATTGCCAGGCGCTGAGACGAATGCCGCCAAGATCAAGCGTCTAAGACTTACGGTTCAAGAATTAGCCTCAGAAACAGTGGTTCTGAACATGCTGCTAATAGCTCGCCTGGGAAGCATCCAGAGAAGTCCAATATAGTGTTTTTTAGACTGGCTGCCACGAGCTGAAACGAATGCAACCAAGAGCGAGCGTCTGTGACTTACGATTCAAGAGTTATTCACAGAAACATGGTTCTGAACTTTGCTGCCAGCCGCGAAAGCGAAAGTAACCAAGATCGAGCGTCTAGGATTTACTTGTGAATAGCTCGCCTGGGAAACATCCAGAGAAGTCAAAGACAGTGCTTCTATACTAATTGCCAGGCGCTGAGACGAATGCCGCCAAGATCAAGCGTCTAAGACTTACGGTTCAAGAATTAGCCTCAGAAACAGTGGGAAACAGTGCTTCTATACTAATTGCCAGGCGCTGAGACGAATGCCGCCAAGATCGAGCGTCTATGACTTACGGTTCAAGAATTAGCCTCAGAAACAGTGGTTCAAAACATGCTGCCAATAGCTCGCCTGGGAAACATCCAGAGAAGTCCAAGATAGTGTTTTTTAGACTGGCTGCCACGAGCTGAAACGAATGCAGCCAAGAGCGAGCGTCTGTGACTTACGGTTCAAGAGTTATTCACAGAAACATGGTTCGGAACTTTGCTGCCAGCCGCGAAAGCGAAAATAACCAAGATCGAGCGTCTAGGATTTACTTGTCAATAGCTCGCCTGGGAAACATCCTGAGAAGTCAAAGACAGTGCTTCTATACTAATTGCCAGGCGCTGAGACGAATGCCTCCAAGATCAAGCGTCTAAGACTTACGGTTCAAGAATTAGCCTCAGAAACAGTGGTTCTGAACATGCTGCCAATAGCTCGCCTGGGAAACATCCAGAGAAGTCCAAGATAGTGTTTTTTTTAGACTGGCTGCCACGAGCTGAAACGAATGCAGCCAAGAGCGAGCGTCTGTGACTTACGGTTCAAAAGTTATTCACATAAACATGGTTCTGAACTTTGCTGCCAGCCGCGAAAGCGAAAGCAACCAAGATCGAGCGTCTAGGATTTACTTGTGAATAGCTCGCCTGGAAAACATCCAGAGAAGTCAAAGACAGTGCAGCTATACTAATTGCCAGGCGCTGAGACGAATGCCGCAAGGATCAAGCGTCTAAGACTTACGGTTCAAGAATTAGCCTCAGAAACAGTGGGAAACAGTGCTTCTATACTAATTGCCAGGCGCTGAGACGAATGCCGCCAAGATCGAGCGTCTATGACTTACGGTTCAAGAATTAGCCTCAGAAACAGTGGTTCTGAACATGCTGCCAATAGCTCGCCTGGGAAACATCCAGAGAAGTCCAAGATAGTGTTTTTTTAGACTGGCTGCCACGAGCTGAAACGAATGCAGCCAAGAGCGAGCGTCTGTGACTTACGGTTCAAAAGTTATTCACATAAACATGGTTCTGAACTTTGCTGCCAGCCGCGAAAGCGAAAGCAACCAAGATCGAGCGTCTAGGATTTACTTGTGAATAGATCGCCTGGAAAACATCCAGTGAAGTCAAAGACAGTGCAGCTATACTAATTGCCAGGCGCTGAGACGAATGCCGCAAGGATCAAGCGTCTAAGACTTACGGTTCAAGAATTAGCCTCAGAAACAGTGGGAAACAGTGCTTCTATACTAATTGCCAGGCGCTGAGACGAATGCCGCCAAGATCGAGCGTCTATGACTTACGGTTCAAGAATTAGCCTCAGAAACAGTGGTTCTGAACATGCTGCCAATAGCTCGCCTGGGAAACATCCAGAGAAGTCCAAGATAGTGTTTTTTAGACTGGCTGCCACGAGCTGAAACGAATGCAGCCCAGAGCGAGCGTCTGTGACTTACGGTTCAAGCGTTATTCACAGAAACATGGTTCTGAACTTTGCTGCCAGCCGCGAAAGCGAAAGTAACCAAGATCGAGCGTCTAGGATTTACTTGTGAATAGCTCGCCTGGGAAACATCCAGAGAAGTCAAAGACAGTGCTTCTATACTAATTGCCAGGCGCTGAGACGAATGCCGCCAAGATCAAGCGTCTAAGACTTACGGTTCAAGAATTAGCCTCAGAAACAGTGGTTCTGAACATGCTGCCAATAGCTCGCCTGGGAAACATCCAGAGAAGTCCAAGATAGTGTTTTTTAGACTGACTGCCACGAGCTGAAACGAATGCAGCCAAGAGCGAGCGTCTGTCACTTACGGTTCAAGAGTTATTCACAGAAACATGGTTCTGAACTTTGCTGCCAGCCGCGAAAGCGAAAATAACCAAGATCGAGCGTCTAGGATTTACTTGTCAATAGCTCGCCTGGGAAACATCCAGAGAAGTCAAAGATAGTGCTTCCATACTAATTGCCAGGCGCTGAGACGAATGCCGCCAAGATCAAGCGTCTAAGACTTACGGTTCAAGAATTAGCCTCAGAAACAGTGGGAAACAGTGCTTCTATACTAATTGCCAGGCGCTGAGACGAATGCCGCCAAGATCGAGCGTCTATGCCGTCTATGACTTACGGTTCAAGAATTAGCCTCAGAAACAGTGGTTCTGAACATGCTGCCAATAGCTCGCCTGGGAAACATCCAGAGAAGTCCAAGATAGTGTTTTTTAGACTGGCTGCCACGAGCTGAAACGAATGCAGCCAAGAGCGAGCGTCTGTGACTTACGGTTCAAGAGTTATTCACAGAAACATGGTTCTGAACTTTGCTGCCAGCCGCGAAAGCGAAAGTAACCAAGATCGAGCGTCTAGGATTTACTTGTGAATAGCTCGCCTGGGAAACTTTCAGATAAGTCAAAGACAGTGCTTCTCCACTAATTGCCAGGCGCTGAGACGAATGCCGCCAAGATCAAGCGTCTAAGACTTACGGTTCAAGAATTAGCCTCAGAAACAGTGGTTTTGAACATGCTGCCAATAGCTCGCCTGGGAAACATACAGAGAAGTCCGAGATAGTGTTTTTTTTTAGACTGGCTGCCACGAGCTGAAACGAATGCAGCCAAGAGCGAGCGTCTGTGACTTACGGTTCAAGAGTTATTCACAGAAACATGGTTCTGAACTTTGCTGCCAGCCGCGAAAGCGAAAGTAACCAAGATCGAGCGTCTAGGATTTACTTGTGAATAGCTCGCCTGGGAAACATCCAGAGAAGTCAAAGACAGTGCTTCTATACTAATTGCCAGGCGCTGAGACGAATGCCGCCAAGATCAAGCGTCTAAGACTTACGGTTCAAGAATTAGCCTCAGAAACAGTGGGAAACAGTGCTTCTATACTAATTGCCAGGCGCTGAGACGAATGCCGCCAAGATCGAGCGTCTATGACTTACGGTTCAAGAATTAGCCTCAGAAACAGTGGTTCTGAACATGCTGCCAATAGCTCGCCTGGGAAACATCCAGAGAAGTCCAAGATAGTGTTTTTTAGACTGGCTGCCACGAGCTGAAACGAATGCAGCCCAGAGCGAGCGTCTGTGACTTACGGTTCAAGCGTTATTCACAGAAACATGGTTCTGAACTTTGCTGCCAGCCGCGAAAGCGAAAGTAACCAAGATCGAGCGTCTAGGATTTACTTGTGAATAGCTCGCCTGGGAAACATCCAGAGAAGTCAAAGACAGTGCTTCTATACTAATTGCCAGGCGCTGAGACGAATGCCGCCAAGATCAAGCGTCTAAGACTTACGGTTCAAGAATTAGCCTCAGAAACAGTGGTTCTGAACATGCTGCCAATAGCTCGCCTGGGAAACATCCAGAGAAGTCCAAGATAGTGTTTTTTAGACTGACTGCCACGAGCTGAAACGAATGCAGCCAAGAGCGAGCGTCTGTCACTTACGGTTCAAGAGTTATTCACAGAAACATGGTTCTGAACTTTGCTGCCAGCCGCGAAAGCGAAAATAACCAAGATCGAGCGTCTAGGATTTACTTGTCAATAGCTCGCCTGGGAAACATCCAGAGAAGTCAAAGATAGTGCTTCCATACTAATTGCCAGGCGCTGAGACGAATGCCGCCAAGATCAAGCGTCTAAGACTTACGGTTCAAGAATTAGCCTCAGAAACAGTGGGAAACAGTGCTTCTATACTAATTGCCAGGCGCTGAGACGAATGCCGCCAAGATCGAGCGTCTATGCCGTCTATGACTTACGGTTCAAGAATTAGCCTCAGAAACAGTGGTTCTGAACATGCTGCCAATAGCTCGCCTGGGAAACATCCAGAGAAGTCCAAGATAGTGTTTTTTAGACTGGCTGCCACGAGCTGAAACGAATGCAGCCAAGAGCGAGCGTCTGTGACTTACGGTTCAAGAGTTATTCACAGAAACATGGTTCTGAACTTTGCTGCCAGCCGCGAAAGCGAAAGTAACCAAGATCGAGCGTCTAGGATTTACTTGTGAATAGCTCGCCTGGGAAACTTTCAGATAAGTCAAAGACAGTGCTTCTCCACTAATTGCCAGGCGCTGAGACGAATGCCGCCAAGATCAAGCGTCTAAGACTTACGGTTCAAGAATTAGCCTCAGAAACAGTGGTTTTGAACATGCTGCCAATAGCTCGCCTGGGAAACATACAGAGAAGTCCGAGATAGTGTTTTTTTTTAGACTGGCTGCCACGAGCTGAAACGAATGCAGCCAAGAGCGAGCGTCTGTGACTTACGGTTCAAGAGTTATTCACAGAAACATGGTTCTGAACTTTGCTGCCAGCCGCGAAAGCGAAAGTAACCAAGATCGAGCGTCTAGGATTTACTTGTGAATAGCTCGCCTGGGAAACATCCAGAGAAGTCAAAGACAGTGCTTCTATACTAATTGCCAGGCGCTGAGACGAATGCCGCCAAGATCAAGCGTCTAAGACTTACGGTTCAAGAATTAGCCTCAGAAACAGTGGGAAACAGTGCTTCTATACTAATTGCCAGGCGCTGAGACGAATGCCGCCAAGATCGAGCGTCTATGACTTACGGTTCAAGAATTAGCCTCAGAAACAGTGGTTCAAAACATGCTGCCAATAGCTCGCCTGGGAAACATCCAGAGAAGTCCAAGATAGTGTTTTTTTAGACTGCCTGCCACGAGCTGAAACGAATGCAGCCAAGAGCGAGCGTCTGTGACTTACGGTTCAAGAGTTATTCACAGAAACATGGTTCTGAACTTTGCTGCCAGCCGCGAAAGCGAAAATAACCAAGATCGAGCGTCTAGGATTTACTTGTCAATAGCTCGCCTGGGAAACATCCAGTGAAGTCAAAGACAGTGCTTCTATACTAATTGCCAGGCGCTGAGACGAATGCCGCCAAGATCGAGAGTCTATGACTTACGGTTCAAGAATTAGCCTCAGAAACAGTGGGAAACAGTGCTTCTATACTAATTGCCAGGCGCTGAGACGAATGCCGCCAAGATCGAGCGTCTATGACTTACGGTTCAAGAATTAGCCTCAGAAACAGTGGTTTTGAACCGGCTGCCAATAGCTCGCCTGGGAAACATCCAGAGAAGTCCAAGATAGTGTTTTTTTTAGACTGGCTGCCACGAGCTGAAACGAATGCAGCCAAGAGCGAGCGTCTGTGACTTACGGTTCAAGAGTTATTCACAGAAACATGGTTCTGAACTTTGCTGCCAGCCGCGAAAGCGAAAGTAACCAAGATCGAGCGTCTAGGATTTACTTGTGAATAGCTCGCCTGGGAAACTTTCAGATAAGTCAAAGACAGTGCTTCTATACTAATTGCCAGGCGCTGAGACGAATGCCGCCAAGATCAAGCGTCTAAGACTTACGGTTCAAGAATTAGCCTCAGAAACAGTGGGAAACAGTGCTTCTATACTAATTGCCAGGCGCTGAGACGAATGCCGCCAAGATCGAGCGTCTATGACTTACGGTTCAAGAATTAGCCTCAGAAACAGTGGTTTTGAACATGCTGCCAATAGCTCGCCTGGGAAACATCCAGAGAAGTCCAAGATAGTGTTTTTTTAGACTGGCTGCCACGAGCTGAAACGAATGCAGCCAAGAGCGAGCGTCTGTGACTTACGGTTCAAGAGTTATTCACATAAACATGGTTCTGAACTTTGCTGCCAGCCGCGAAAGCGAAAGCAACCAAGATCGAGCGTCTAGGATTTACTTGTGAATAGCTCGCCTGGAAAACATCCAGAGAAGTCAAAGACAGTGCAGCTATACTGATTGCCAGGCGCTGAGACGAATGCCGCCAAGATCAAGCGTCTAAGACTTACGGTTCAAGAATTAGCCTCAGAAACAGTGGGAAACAGTGCTTCTATACTAATTGCCAGGCGCTGAGACGAATGCCGCCAAGATCGAGCGTCTATGACTTACGGTTCAAGAATTAGCCTCAGAAACAGTGGTTCTGAACATGCTGCCAATAGCTCGCCTGGGAAACATCCAGAGAAGTCCAAGATAGTGTTTTTTAGACTGGCTGCCACGAGCTGAAACGAATGCAGCCAAGAGCGAGCGTCTGTGACTTACGGTTCAAGAGTTATTCACAGAAACATGGTTCTGAACTTTGCTGCCAGCCGCGAAAGCGAAAGTAACCAAGATCGAGCGTCTAGGATTTACTTGTGAATAGCTCGCCTGGGAAACTTTCAGATAAGTCAAAGACAGTGCTTCTCCACTAATTGCCAGGCGCTGAGACGAATGCCGCCAAGATCAAGCGTCTAAGACTTACGGTTCAAGAATTAGCCTCAGAAACAGTGGTTTTGAACATGCTGCCAATAGCTCGCCTGGGAAACATACAGAGAAGTCCAAGATAGTGTTTTTTTTTAGACTGGCTGCCACGAGCTGAAACGAATGCAGCCAAGAGCGAGCGTCTGTGACTTACGGTTCAAGAGTTATTCACAGAAACATGGTTCTGAACTTTGCTGCCAGCCGCGAAAGCGAAAGTAACCAAGATCGAGCGTCTAGGATTTACTTGTGAATAGCTCGCCTGGGAAACATCCAGAGAAGTCAAAGACAGTGCTTCTATACTAATTGCCAGGCGCTGAGACGAATGCCGCCAAGATCAAGCGTCTAAGACTTACGGTTCAAGAATTAGCCTCAGAAACAGTGGGAAACAGTGCTTCTATACTAATTGCCAGGCGCTGAGACGAATGCCGCCAAGATCGAGCGTCTATGACTTACGGTTCAAGAATTAGCCTCAGAAACAGTGGTTCAAAACATGCTGCCAATAGCTCGCCTGGGAAACATCCAGAGAAGTCCAAGATAGTGTTTTTTTAGACTGCCTGCCACGAGCTGAAACGAATGCAGCCAAGAGCGAGCGTCTGTGACTTACGGTTCAAGAGTTATTCACAGAAACATGGTTCTGAACTTTGCTGCCAGCCGCGAAAGCGAAAATAACCAAGATCGAGCGTCTAGGATTTACTTGTCAATAGCTCGCCTGGGAAACATCCAGTGAAGTCAAAGACAGTGCTTCTATACTAATTGCCAGGCGCTGAGACGAATGCCGCCAAGATCGAGAGTCTATGACTTACGGTTCAAGAATTAGCCTCAGAAACAGTGGTTTTGAACCGGCTGCCAATAGCTCGCCTGGGAAACATCCAGAGAAGTCCAAGATAGTGTTTTTTTTAGACTGGCTGCCACGAGCTGAAACGAATGCAGCCAAGAGCGAGCGTCTGTGACTTACGGTTCAAGAGTTATTCACAGAAACATGGTTCTGAACTTTGCTGCCAGCCGCGAAAGCGAAAGTAACCAAGATCGAGCGTCTAGGATTTACTTGTGAATAGCTCGCCTGGGAAACTTTCAGATAAGTCAAAGACAGTGCTTCTATACTAATTGCCAGGCGCTGAGACGAATGCCGCCAAGATCAAGCGTCTAAGACTTACGGTTCAAGAATTAGCCTCAGAAACAGTGGGAAACAGTGCTTCTATACTAATTGCCAGGCGCTGAGACGAATGCCGCCAAGATCGAGCGTCTATGACTTACGGTTCAAGAATTAGCCTCAGAAACAGTGGTTTTGAACATGCTGCCAATAGCTCGCCTGGGAAACATCCAGAGAAGTCCAAGATAGTGTTTTTTTAGACTGGCTGCCACGAGCTGAAACGAATGCAGCCAAGAGCGAGCGTCTGTGACTTACGGTTCAAGAGTTATTCACATAAACATGGTTCTGAACTTTGCTGCCAGCCGCGAAAGCGAAAGCAACCAAGATCGAGCGTCTAGGATTTACTTGTGAATAGCTCGCCTGGAAAACATCCAGAGAAGTCAAAGACAGTGCAGCTATACTGATTGCCAGGCGCTGAGACGAATGCCGCCAAGATCAAGCGTCTAAGACTTACGGTTCAAGAATTAGCCTCAGAAACAGTGGGAAACAGTGCTTCTATACTAATTGCCAGGCGCTGAGACGAATGCCGCCAAGATCGAGCGTCTATGACTTACGGTTCAAGAATTAGCCTCAGAAACAGTGGTTCTGAACATGCTGCCAATAGCTCGCCTGGGAAACATCCAGAGAAGTCCAAGATAGTGTTTTTTAGACTGGCTGCCACGAGCTGAAACGAATGCAGCCAAGAGCGAGCGTCTGTCACTTACGGTTCAAGAGTTATTCACAGAAACATGGTTCTGAACTTTGCTTGCAGCCGCGAAAGCGAAAATAACCAAGATCGAGCGTCTAGGATTTACTTGTGAATAGCTCGCCTGGGAAACATCCAGAGAAGTCAAAGACAGTGCTTCTATACTAATTGCCAGGCGCTGAGACGAATGCCGCCAAGATCAAGCGTCTAAGACTTACGGTTCAAGAATTAGCCTCAGAAACAGTGGGAAACAGTGCTTCTATACTAATTGCCAGGCGCTGAGACGAATGCCGCCAAGATCGAGCGTCTATGACTTACGGTTCAAGAATTAGCCTCAGAAACAGTGGTTCTGAACATGCTGCCAATAGCTCGCCTGGGAAACATCCAGAGAAGTCCAAGATAGTGTTTTTTAGACTGGCTGCCACGAGCTGAAACGAATGCAGCCAAGAGCGAGCGTCTGTGACTTACGGTTCAAGAGTTATTCACAGAAACATGGTTCTGAACTTTGCTGCCAGCCGCGAAAGCGAAAGTAACCAAGATCGAGCGTCTAGGATTTACTTGTGAATAGCTCGCCTGGGAAACTTTCAGATAAGTCAAAGACAGTGCTTCTATACTAATTGCCAGGCGCTGAGACGAATGCCGCCAAGATCAAGCGTCTAAGACTTACGGTTCAAGAATTAGCCTCAGAAACAGTGGGAAACAGTGCTTCAATACTAATTGCCAGGCGCTGAGACGAATGCCGCCAAGATCGAGCGTCTATGACTTACGGTTCAAGAATTAGCCTCAGAAACAGTGGTTCTGAACATGCTGCCAATAGCTCGCCTGGGAAACATCCAGAGAAGTCCAAGATAGTGTTTTTTAGACTGGCTGCCACGAGCTGAAACGAATGCAGCCAAGAGCGAGCGTCTGTCACTTACGGTTCAAGAGTTATTCACAGAAACATGGTTCTGAACTTTGCTGCCAGCCGCGAAAGCGAAAATAACCAAGATCGAGCGTCTAGGATTTACTTGTCAATAGCTCGCCTGGGAAACATCCAGAGAAGTCAAAGACAGTGCTTCTATACTAATTGCCAGGCGCTGAGACGAATGCCGCCAAGATCGAGCGTCTATGACTTACGGTTCAAGAATTAGCCTCAGAAACAGTGGGAAACAGTGCTTCTATACTAATTGCCAGGCGCTGAGACGAATGCCGCCAAGATCGAGCGTCTATGACTTACGGTTCAAGAATTAGCCTCAGAAACAGTGGTTCTGAACATGCTGCCAATAGCTCGCCTGGGAAACATCCAGAGAAGTCCAAGATAGTGTTTTTTTAGACTGGCTGCCACGAGCTGAAACGAATGCAGCCAAGAGCGAGCGTCTGTGACTTACGGTTCAAGAGTTATTCACAGAAACATGGTTCTGAACTTTGCTGCCAGCCGCGAAAGCGAAAGTAACCAAGATCGAGCGTCTAGGATTTACTTGTCAATAGCTCGCCTGGGAAACATCCAGAGAAGTCAAAGACAGTGCTTCTATACTAATTGCCAGGCGCTGAGACGAATGCCGCCAAGATCGAGCGTCTATGACTTACGGTTCAAGAATTAGCCTCAGAAACAGTGGGAAACAGTGCTTCTATACTAATTGCCAGGCGCTGAGACGAATGCCGCCAAGATCGAGCGTCTATGACTTACGGTTCAAGAATTAGCCTCAGAACCAGTGGTTCTGAACATGCTGCCAATAGATCGCCTGGGAAACATCCAGAGAAGTCCAAGATAGTGTTTTTTAGACTGGCTGCCACGAGCTGAAACGAATGCAGCCAAGAGCGAGCGTCTGTGACTTACGGTTCAAGAGTTATTCACAGAAACATGGTTCTGAACTTTGCTGCCAGCCGCGAAAGCGAAAGTAACCAAGATCGAGCGTCTAGGATTTACTTGTGAATAGCTCGCCTGGGAAACTTTCAGATAAGTCAAAGACAGTGCTTCTATACTAATTGCCAGGCGCTGAGACGAATGCCGCCAAGATCAAGCGTCTAAGACTTACGGTTCAAGAATTAGCCTCAGAAACAGTGGGAAACAGTGCTTCTATACTAATTGCCAGGCGCTGAGACGAATGCCGCCAAGATCGAGCGTCTATGACTTACGGTTCAAGAATTAGCCTCAGAAACAGTGGTTCTGAACATGCTGCCAATAGCTCGCCTGGGAAACATCCAGAGAAGTCCAAGATAGTGTTTTTTAGACTGGCTGCCACGAGCTGAAACGAATGCAGCCAAGAGCGAGCGTCTGTGACTTACGGTTCAAGAGTTATTCACAGAAACATGGTTCTGAACTTTGCTGCCAGCCGCGAAAGCGAAAGTAACCAAGATCGAGCGTCTAGGATTTACTTGTGAATAGCTCGCCTGGGAAACTTTCAGATAAGTCAAAGACAGTGCTTCTATACTAATTGCCAGGCGCTGAGACGAATGCCGCCAAGATCAAGCGTCTAAGACTTACGGTTCAAGAATTAGCCTCAGAAACAGTGGGAAACAGTGCTTTCATACTAATTGCCAGGCGCTGAGACGAATGCCGCCAAGATCGAGCGTCTATGACTTACGGTTCAAGAATTAGCCTCAGAAACAGTGGTTCTGAACATGCTGCCAATAGCTCGCCTGGGAAACATCCAGAGAAGTCCAAGATAGTGTTTTTTAGACTGGCTGCCACGAGCTGAAACGAATGCAGCCAAGAGCGAGCGTCTGTCACTTACGGTTCAAGAGTTAGGGGGGATTCACACGAGCGTGTATTCGGTCCGTGCGGGCCGCGTGGTTTTCACGCGGCACGCATGGACAATACAAGTCTATGGGGCAGTACAGACAGTCCGTGCTTTTTGCGCAGCGTTTGTCTGCTGCGCAAAAAGCGCGACAGGTTCAAAAACTCTGCGTATTTCGCGCATCACGCACCCATTGAAGTCAATGGGTGCGTGAAAATCACGCGCACCACACGGAAGCACTTCCGTGGGACGAGCGTGATTCGCGCAACAGCAGTGAAAAGGATGAATGAAAACCGAAAAGCACCACGTGCTTTTCTGTTTCCGAACATCCAAACGGAGTGTCTTTGCGATGAGCGAAGCGGGACAAGCGTACCGAACTTCACCGGGTTCGGCCAAACTCGTTTTGGCCGATCCCGGCAAAAAAATTATCGGTACGCGACGTCAGGAGATAGTCACTGTCCATGGTGCTGAAAGAGTTAAACTGTTTCAGCACCATGGACAGTGACTTGCGATCCCAAAATACATTAAGCTGTAAAAAAAAACGAAGTTCTAACTTACCGATTACTCCTGTCTCCTTCCTGCAGTCCGACCTCCCGGGATGACACTTCAGTTCAAGTGACAGCTCCAGCCAATCACAGGCCAAGCACAGGCTGCAGCCAATCACAGGCTGCAGCGGTCACTTGGACTGCTGCGTCATCCAGGGAGGTGGGGCCCGATGTCAAGAGAGGCGCGTCACCAAGGACGCGTCACCAAGGACGCGTCACCAAGGCAACGGCCGGGAAGTTCTCGGTAAGTAGGAACTTTATCTTTTTTTTGTACAGGTTTTTCGCTGTTGTGTTCGGCATTCACTGTCGAGGGTGCTGAAAGATTTAGCTCTTTCAGCACCTTGGACAGTGACGGGCGTTGACAAGCCTCATCTCTATGATGCCGGCTGCGCGAAAATCACGCAGCCGCGCATCAGACACGCATGACACACGCAGCTGTCAAATGGTTTTTGCGCTCGCAAAACGCTGCGTTGTTTGCGCGCGCAAAAACGCAACGTTCGTGTGAATCTCCCCTTATTCACAGAAACATGGTTCTGAACTTTGCTGCCAGCCGCGAAAGCGAAAATAACCAAGATCGAGCGTCTAGGATTTACTTGTCAATAGCTCGCCTGGGAAACATCCAGAGAAGTCAAAGACAGTGCTTCTATACTAATTGCCAGGCGCTGAGACGAATGCCGCCAAGATCGAGCGTCTATGACTTACGGTTCAAGAATTAGCCTCAGAAACAGTGGGAAACAGTGCTTCTATACTAATTGCCAGGCGCTGAGACGAATGCCGCCAAGATCGAGCGTCTATGACTTACGGTTCAAGAATTAGCCTCAGAAACAGTGGTTCTGAACATGCTGCCAATAGCTCGCCTGGGAAACATCCAGAGAAGTCCAAGATAGTGTTTTTTTAGACTGGCTGCCACGAGCTGAAACGAATGCAGCCAAGAGCGAGCGTCTGTGACTTACGGTTCAAGAGTTATTCACAGAAACATGGTTCTGAACTTTGCTGCCAGCCGCGAAAGCGAAAGTAACCAAGATCGAGCGTCTAGGATTTACTTGTCAATAGCTCGCCTGGGAAACATCCAGAGAAGTCAAAGACAGTGCTTCTATACTAATTGCCAGGCGCTGAGACGAATGCCGCCAAGATCGAGCGTCTATGACTTACGGTTCAAGAATTAGCCTCAGAAACAGTGGGAAACAGTGCTTCTATACTAATTGCCAGGCGCTGAGACGAATGCCGCCAAGATCGAGCGTCTATGACTTACGGTTCAAGAATTAGCCTCAGAACCAGTGGTTCTGAACATGCTGCCAATAGATCGGCTGGGAAACATCCAGAGAAGTCCAAGATAGTGTTTTTTAGACTGGCTGCCACGAGCTGAAACGAATGCAGCCAAGAGCGAGCGTCTGTGACTTACGGTTCAAGAGTTATTCACAGAAACATGGTTCTGAACTTTGCTGCCAGCCGCGAAAGCGAAAGTAACCAAGATCGAGCGTCTAGGATTTACTTGTCAATAGCTCGCCTGGGAAACATCCAGAGAAGTCAAAGACAGTGCTTCTATACTAATTGCCAGGCGCTGAGACGAATGCCGCCAAGATCAAGCGTCTAAGACTTACGGTTCAAGAATTAGCCTCAGAAACAGTGGTTCTGAACATGCTGCCAATAGCTCGCCTGGGAAACATCCAGAGAAGTCCAAGATAGTGTTTTTTTAGACTGGCTGCCACGAGCTGAAACGAATGCAGCCAAGAGCGAGCGTCTGTGACTTACGGTTCAAGAGTTATTCACAGAAACATGGTTCTGAACTTTGCTGCCAGCCGCGAAAGCGAAAGTAACCAAGATCGAGCGTCTAGGATTTACTTGTGAATAGCTCGCCTGGGAAACTTTCAGATAAGTCAAAGACAGTGCTTCTATACTAATTGCCAGGCGCTGAGACGAATGCCGCCAAGATCAAGCGTCTAAGACTTACGGTTCAAGAATTAGCCTCAGAAACAGTGGGAAACAGTGCTTCTATACTAATTGCCAGGCGCTGAGACGAATGCCGCCAAGATCGAGCGTCTATGACTTACGGTTCAAGAATTAGCCTCAGAAACAGTGGTTTTGAACATGCTGCCAATAGCTCGCCTGGGAAACATCCAGAGAAGTCCAAGATAGTGTTTTTTTAGACTGGCTGCCACGAGCTGAAACGAATGCAGCCAAGAGCGAGCGTCTGTGACTTACGGTTCAAAAGTTATTCACATAAACATGGTTCTGAACTTTGCTGCCAGCCGCGAAAGCGAAAGCAACCAAGATCGAGCGTCTAGGATTTACTTGTGAATAGCTCGCCTGGAAAACATCCAGAGAAGTCAAAGACAGTGCAGCTATACTAATTGCCAGGCGCTGAGACGAATGCCGCCAAGATCAAGCGTCTAAGACTTACGGTTCAAGAATTAGCCTCAGAAACAGTGGTAAACAGTGCTTCTACACTAATTGCCAGGCGCTGAGACGAATGCCGCCAAGATCGAGCGTCTATGACTTACGGTTCAAGAATTAGCCTCAGAAACAGTGGTTCTGAACATGCTGCCAATAGCTCGCCTGGAAAACATCCAGAGAAGTCCAAGATAGTGTTTTTTAGACTGGCTGCCACGAGCTGAAACGAATGCAGCCCAGAGCGAGAGTCTGTGACTTACGGTTCAAGAGTTATTCACAGAAACATGGTTCTGAACTTTGCTGCCAGCCGCGAAAGCGAAAGTAACCAAGATCGAGCGTCTAGGATTTACTTGTGAATAGCTCGCCTGGGAAACATCCAGAGAAGTCAAAGACAGTGCTTCTATACTAATTGCCAGGCGCTGAGACGAATGCCGCCAAGATCAAGCGTCTAAGACTTACGGTTCAAGAATTAGCCTCAGAAACAGTGGTTCTGAACATGCTGCTAATAGCTCGCCTGGGAAGCATCCAGAGAAGTCCAATATAGTGTTTTTTAGACTGGCTGCCACGAGCTGAAACGAATGCAACCAAGAGCGAGCGTCTGTGACTTACGATTCAAGAGTTATTCACAGAAACATGGTTCTGAACTTTGCTGCCAGCCGCGAAAGCGAAAGTAACCAAGATCGAGCGTCTAGGATTTACTTGTGAATAGCTCGCCTGGGAAACATCCAGAGAAGTCAAAGACAGTGCTTCTATACTAATTGCCAGGCGCTGAGACGAATGCCGCCAAGATCAAGCGTCTAAGACTTACGGTTCAAGAATTAGCCTCAGAAACAGTGGGAAACAGTGCTTCTATACTAATTGCCAGGCGCTGAGACGAATGCCGCCAAGATCGAGCGTCTATGACTTACGGTTCAAGAATTAGCCTCAGAAACAGTGGTTCAAAACATGCTGCCAATAGCTCGCCTGGGAAACATCCAGAGAAGTCCAAGATAGTGTTTTTTAGACTGGCTGCCACGAGCTGAAACGAATGCAGCCAAGAGCGAGCGTCTGTGACTTACGGTTCAAGAGTTATTCACAGAAACATGGTTCGGAACTTTGCTGCCAGCCGCGAAAGCGAAAATAACCAAGATCGAGCGTCTAGGATTTACTTGTCAATAGCTCGCCTGGGAAACATCCAGAGAAGTCAAAGACAGTGCTTCTATACTAATTGCCAGGCGCTGAGACGAATGCCGCCAAGATCAAGCATCTAAGACTTACGGTTCAAGAATTAGCCTCAGAAACAGTGGTTCTGAACATGCTGCCAATAGCTCGCCTGGGAAACATCCAGAGAAGTCCAAGATAGTGTTTTTTTTAGACTGGCTGCCACGAGCTGAAACGAATGCAGCCAAGAGCGAGCGTCTGTGACTTACGGTTCAAAAGTTATTCACATAAACATGGTTCTGAACTTTGCTGCCAGCCGCGAAAGCGAAAGCAACCAAGATCGAGCGTCTAGGATTTACTTGTGAATAGCTCGCCTGGAAAACATCCAGAGAAGTCAAAGACAGTGCAGCTATACTAATTGCCAGGCGCTGAGACGAATGCCGCAAGGATCAAGCGTCTAAGACTTACGGTTCAAGAATTAGCCTCAGAAACAGTGGGAAACAGTGCTTCTATACTAATTGCCAGGCGCTGAGACGAATGCCGCCAAGATCGAGCGTCTATGACTTACGGTTCAAGAATTAGCCTCAGAAACAGTGGTTCTGAACATGCTGCCAATAGCTCGCCTGGGAAACATCCAGAGAAGTCCAAGATAGTGTTTTTTTAGACTGGCTGCCACGAGCTGAAACGAATGCAGCCAAGAGCGAGCGTCTGTGACTTACGGTTCAAAAGTTATTCACATAAACATGGTTCTGAACTTTGCTGCCAGCCGCGAAAGCGAAAGCAACCAAGATCGAGCGTCTAGGATTTACTTGTGAATAGCTCGCCTGGAAAACATCCAGAGAAGTCAAAGACAGTGCAGCTATACTAATTGCCAGGCGCTGAGACGAATGCCGCAAGGATCAAGCGTCTAAGACTTACGGTTCAAGAATTAGCCTCAGAAACAGTGGGAAACAGTGCTTCTATACTAATTGCCAGGCGCTGAGACGAATGCCGCCAAGATCGAGCGTCTATGACTTACGGTTCAAGAATTAGCCTCAGAAACAGTGGTTCTGAACATGCTGCCAATAGCTCGCCTGGGAAACATCCAGAGAAGTCCAAGATAGTGTTTTTTAGACTGGCTGCCACGAGCTGAAACGAATGCAGCCCAGAGCGAGCGTCTGTGACTTACGGTTCAAGCGTTATTCACAGAAACATGGTTCTGAACTTTGCTGCCAGCCGCGAAAGCGAAAGTAACCAAGATCGAGCGTCTAGGATTTACTTGTGAATAGCTCGCCTGGGAAACATCCAGAGAAGTCAAAGACAGTGCTTCTATACTAATTGCCAGGCGCTGAGACGAATGCCGCCAAGATCAAGCGTCTAAGACTTACGGTTCAAGAATTAGCCTCAGAAACAGTGGTTCTGAACATGCTGCCAATAGCTCGCCTGGGAAACATCCAGAGAAGTCCAAGATAGTGTTTTTTAGACTGACTGCCACGAGCTGAAACGAATGCAGCCAAGAGCGAGCGTCTGTCACTTACGGTTCAAGAGTTATTCACAGAAACATGGTTCTGAACTTTGCTGCCAGCCGCGAAAGCGAAAATAACCAAGATCGAGCGTCTAGGATTTACTTGTCAATAGCTCGCCTGGGAAACATCCAGAGAAGTCAAAGATAGTGCTTCCATACTAATTGCCAGGCGCTGAGACGAATGCCGCCAAGATCAAGCGTCTAAGACTTACGGTTCAAGAATTAGCCTCAGAAACAGTGGGAAACAGTGCTTCTATACTAATTGCCAGGCGCTGAGACGAATGCCGCCAAGATCGAGCGTCTATGACTTACGGTTCAAGAATTAGCCTCAGAAACAGTGGTTTTGAACCGGCTGCCAATAGCTCGCCTGGGAAACATCCAGAGAAGTCCAAGATAGTGTTTTTTTAGACTGGCTGCCACGAGCTGAAACGCATGCAGCCAAGAGCGAGCGTCTGTGACTTACGGTTCAAGAGTTATTCACAGAAACATGGTTCTGAACTTTGCTGCCAGCCGCGAAAGCGAAAGTAACCAAGATCGAGCGTCTAGGATTTACTTGTGAATAGCTCGCCTGGGAAACTTTCAGATAAGTCAAAGACAGTGCTTCTCCACTAATTGCCAGGCGCTGAGACGAATGCCGCCAAGATCAAGCGTCTAAGACTTACGGTTCAAGAATTAGCCTCAGAAACAGTGGTTTTGAACATGCTGCCAATAGCTCGCCTGGGAAACATACAGAGAAGTCCAAGATAGTGTTTTTTTTTAGACTGGCTGCCACGAGCTGAAACGAATGCAGCCAAGAGCGAGCGTCTGTGACTTACGGTTCAAGAGTTATTCACAGAAACATGGTTCTGAACTTTGCTGCCAGCCGCGAAAGCGAAAGTAACCAAGATCGAGCGTCTAGGATTTACTTGTGAATAGCTCGCCTGGGAAACATCCAGAGAAGTCAAAGACAGTGCTTCTATACTAATTGCCAGGCGCTGAGACGAATGCCGCCAAGATCAAGCGTCTAAGACTTACGGTTCAAGAATTAGCCTCAGAAACAGTGGGAAACAGTGCTTCTATACTAATTGCCAGGCGCTGAGACGAATGCCGCCAAGATCGAGCGTCTATGACTTACGGTTCAAGAATTAGCCTCAGAAACAGTGGTTCAAAACATGCTGCCAATAGCTCGCCTGGGAAACATCCAGAGAAGTCCAAGATAGTGTTTTTTTAGACTGCCTGCCACGAGCTGAAACGAATGCAGCCAAGAGCGAGCGTCTGTGACTTACGGTTCAAGAGTTATTCACAGAAACATGGTTCTGAACTTTGCTGCCAGCCGCGAAAGCGAAAGTAACCAAGATCGAGCGTCTAGGATTTACTTGTCAATAGCTCGCCTGGGAAACATCCAGAGAAGTCAAAGACAGTGCTTCTATACTAATTGCCAGGCGCTGAGACGAATGCCGCCAAGATCGAGCGTCTATGACTTACGGTTCAAGAATTAGCCTCAGAAACAGTGGGAAACAGTGCTTCTATACTAATTGCCAGGCGCTGAGACGAATGCCGCCAAGATCGAGCGTCTATGACTTACGGTTCAAGAATTAGCCTCAGAAACAGTGGTTTTGAACCGGCTGCCAATAGCTCGCCTGGGAAACATCCAGAGAAGTCCAAGATAGTGGTTTTTTTAGACTGGCTGCCACGAGCTGAAACGAATGCAGCCAAGAGCGAGCGTCTGTGACTTACGGTTCAAGAGTTATTCACAGAAACATGGTTCTGAACTTTGCTGCCAGCCGCGAAAGCGAAAGTAACCAAGATCGAGCGTCTAGGATTTACTTGTGAATAGCTCGCCTGGGAAACTTTCAGATAAGTCAAAGACAGTGCTTCTATACTAATTGCCAGGCGCTGAGACGAATGCCGCCAAGATCAAGCGTCTAAGACTTACGGTTCAAGAATTAGCCTCAGAAACAGTGGGAAACAGTGCTTCTATACTAATTGCCAGGCGCTGAGACGAATGCCGCCAAGATCGAGCGTCTATGACTTACGGTTCAAGAATTAGCCTCAGAAACAGTGGTTTTGAACATGCTGCCAATAGCTCGCCTGGGAAACATCCAGAGAAGTCCAAGATAGTGTTTTTTTAGACTGGCTGCCACGAGCTGAAACGAATGCAGCCAAGAGCGAGCGTCTGTGACTTACGGTTCAAGAGTTATTCACATAAACATGGTTCTGAACTTTGCTGCCAGCCGCGAAAGCGAAAGCAACCAAGATCGAGCGTCTAGGATTTACTTGTGAATAGCTCGCCTGGAAAACATCCAGAGAAGTCAAAGACAGTGCAGCTATACTGATTGCCAGGCGCTGAGACGAATGCCGCCAAGATCAAGCGTCTAAGACTTACGGTTCAAGAATTAGCCTCAGAAACAGTGGGAAACAGTGCTTCTATACTAATTGCCAGGCGCTGAGACGAATGCCGCCAAGATCGAGCGTCTTTGACTTACGGTTCAAGAATTAGCCTCAGAAACAGTGGTTCTGAACATGCTGCCAATAGCTCGCCTGGGAAACATCCAGAGAAGTCCAAGATAGTGTTTTTTAGACTGGCTGCCACGAGCTGAAACGAATGCAGCCAAGAGCGAGCGTCTGTCACTTACGGTTCAAGAGTTATTCACAGAAACATGGTTCTGAACTTTGCTTGCAGCCGCGAAAGCGAAAATAACCAAGATCGAGCGTCTAGGATTTACTTGTGAATAGCTCGCCTGGGAAACATCCAGAGAAGTCAAAGACAGTGCTTCTATACTAATTGCCAGGCGCTGAGACGAATGCCGCCAAGATCGAGCGTCTATGACTTACGGTTCAAGAATTAGCCTCAGAAACAGTGGTTCTGAACATGCTGCCAATAGCTCGCCTGGGAAACATCCAGAGAAGTCCAAGATAGTGTTTTTTTTAGACTGGCTGCCACGAGCTGAAACGAATGCAGCCAAGAGCGAGCGTCTGTGACTTACGGTTCAAGAGTTATTCACAGAAACATGGTTCTGAACTTTGCTGCCAGCCGCGAAAGCGAAAATAACCAAGATCGAGCGTCTAGGATTTACTTGTCAATAGCTCGCCTGGGAAACATCCAGTGAAGTCAAAGACAGTGCTTCTATACTAATTGCCAGGCGCTGAGACGAATGCCGCCAAGATCGAGAGTCTATGACTTACGGTTCAAGAATTAGCCTCAGAAACAGTGGGAAACAGTGCTTCTATACTAATTGCCAGGCGCTGAGACGAATGCCGCCAAGATCGAGCGTCTATGACTTACGGTTCAAGAATTAGCCTCAGAAACAGTGGTTTTGAACCGGCTGCCAATAGCTCGCCTGGGAAACATCCAGAGAAGTCCAAGATAGTGGTTTTTTTAGACTGGCTGCCACGAGCTGAAACGAATGCAGCCAAGAGCGAGCGTCTGTGACTTACGGTTCAAGAGTTATTCACAGAAACATGGTTCTGAACTTTGCTGCCAGCCGCGAAAGCGAAAGTAACCAAGATCGAGCGTCTAGGATTTACTTGTGAATAGCTCGCCTGGGAAACTTTCAGATAAGTCAAAGACAGTGCTTCTATACTAATTGCCAGGCGCTGAGACGAATGCCGCCAAGATCAAGCGTCTAAGACTTACGGTTCAAGAATTAGCCTCAGAAACAGTGGGAAACAGTGCTTCTATACTAATTGCCAGGCGCTGAGACGAATGCCGCCAAGATCGAGCGTCTATGACTTACGGTTCAAGAATTAGCCTCAGAAACAGTGGTTTTGAACATGCTGCCAATAGCTCGCCTGGGAAACATCCAGAGAAGTCCAAGATAGTGTTTTTTTAGACTGGCTGCCACGAGCTGAAACGAATGCAGCCAAGAGCGAGCGTCTGTGACTTACGGTTCAAGAGTTATTCACATAAACATGGTTCTGAACTTTGCTGCCAGCCGCGAAAGCGAAAGCAACCAAGATCGAGCGTCTAGGATTTACTTGTGAATAGCTCGCCTGGAAAACATCCAGAGAAGTCAAAGACAGTGCAGCTATACTGATTGCCAGGCGCTGAGACGAATGCCGCCAAGATCAAGCGTCTAAGACTTACGGTTCAAGAATTAGCCTCAGAAACAGTGGGAAACAGTGCTTCTATACTAATTGCCAGGCGCTGAGACGAATGCCGCCAAGATCGAGCGTCTATGACTTACGGTTCAAGAATTAGCCTCAGAAACAGTGGTTCTGAACATGCTGCCAATAGCTCGCCTGGGAAACATCCAGAGAAGTCCAAGATAGTGTTTTTTAGACTGGCTGCCACGAGCTGAAACGAATGCAGCCAAGAGCGAGCGTCTGTCACTTACGGTTCAAGAGTTATTCACAGAAACATGGTTCTGAACTTTGCTTGCAGCCGCGAAAGCGAAAATAACCAAGATCGAGCGTCTAGGATTTACTTGTGAATAGCTCGCCTGGGAAACATCCAGAGAAGTCAAAGACAGTGCTTCTATACTAATTGCCAGGCGCTGAGACGAATGCCGCCAAGATCAAGCGTCTAAGACTTACGGTTCAAGAATTAGCCTCAGAAACAGTGGGAAACAGTGCTTCTATACTAATTGCCAGGCGCTGAGACGAATGCCGCCAAGATCGAGCGTCTATGACTTACGGTTCAAGAATTAGCCTCAGAAACAGTGGTTCTGAACATGCTGCCAATAGCTCGCCTGGGAAACATCCAGAGAAGTCCAAGATAGTGTTTTTTAGACTGGCTGCCACGAGCTGAAACGAATGCAGCCAAGAGCGAGCGTCTGTGACTTACGGTTCAAGAGTTATTCACAGAAACATGGTTCTGAACTTTGCTGCCAGCCGCGAAAGCGAAAGTAACCAAGATCGAGCGTCTAGGATTTACTTGTGAATAGCTCGCCTGGGAAACTTTCAGATAAGTCAAAGACAGTGCTTCTATACTAATTGCCAGGCGCTGAGACGAATGCCGCCAAGATCAAGCGTCTAAGACTTACGGTTCAAGAATTAGCCTCAGAAACAGTGGGAAACAGTGCTTCTATACTAATTGCCAGGCGCTGAGACGAATGCCGCCAAGATCGAGCGTCTATGACTTACGGTTCAAGAATTAGCCTCAGAAACAGTGGTTCTGAACATGCTGCCAATAGCTCGCCTGGGAAACATCCAGAGAAGTCCAAGATAGTGTTTTTTAGACTGGCTGCCACGAGCTGAAACGAATGCAGCCAAGAGCGAGCGTCTGTCACTTACGGTTCAAGAGTTATTCACAGAAACATGGTTCTGAACTTTGCTGCCAGCCGCGAAAGCGAAAGTAACCAAGATCGAGCGTCTAGGATTTACTTGTCAATAGCTCGCCTGGGAAACATCCAGAGAAGTCAAAGACAGTGCTTCTATACTAATTGCCAGGCGCTGAGACGAATGCCGCCAAGATCGAGCGTCTATGACTTACGGTTCAAGAATTAGCCTCAGAAACAGTGGGAAACAGTGCTTCTATACTAATTGCCAGGCGCTGAGACGAATGCCGCCAAGATCGAGCGTCTATGACTTACGGTTCAAGAATTAGCCTCAGAACCAGTGGTTCTGAACATGCTGCCAATAGATCGCCTGGGAAACATCCAGAGAAGTCCAAAATAGTGTTTTTTAGACTGGCTGCCACGAGCTGAAACGAATGCAGCCAAGAGCGAGCGTCTGTGACTTACGGTTCAAGAGTTATTCACAGAAACATGGTTCTGAACTTTGCTGCCAGCCGCGAAAGCGAAAGTAACCAAGATCGAGCGTCTAGGATTTACTTGTGAATAGCTCGCCTGGGAAACTTTCAGATAAGTCAAAGACAGTGCTTCTATACTAATTGCCAGGCGCTGAGACGAATGCCGCCAAGATCAAGCGTCTAAGACTTACGGTTCAAGAATTAGCCTCAGAAACAGTGGGAAACAGTGCTTCTATACTAATTGCCAGGCGCTGAGACGAATGCCGCCAAGATCGAGCGTCTATGACTTACGGTTCAAGAATTAGCCTCAGAAACAGTGGTTCTGAACATGCTGCCAATAGCTCGCCTGGGAAACATCCAGAGAAGTCCAAGATAGTGTTTTTTAGACTGGCTGCCACGAGCTGAAACGAATGCAGCCAAGAGCGAGCGTCTGTGACTTACGGTTCAAGAGTTATTCACAGAAACATGGTTCTGAACTTTGCTGCCAGCCGCGAAAGCGAAAGTAACCAAGATCGAGCGTCTAGGATTTACTTGTGAATAGCTCGCCTGGGAAACTTTCAGATAAGTCAAAGACAGTGCTTCTATACTAATTGCCAGGCGCTGAGACGAATGCCGCCAAGATCAAGCGTCTAAGACTTACGGTTCAAGAATTAGCCTCAGAAACAGTGGGAAACAGTGCTTCTATACTAATTGCCAGGCGCTGAGACGAATGCCGCCAAGATCGAGCGTCTATGACTTACGGTTCAAGAATTAGCCTCAGAAACAGTGGTTCTGAACATGCTGCCAATAGCTCGCCTGGGAAACATCCAGAGAAGTCCAAGATAGTGTTTTTTTAGACTGGCTGCCACGAGCTGAAACGAATGCAGCCAAGAGCGAGCGTCTGTGACTTACGGTTCAAGAGTTATTCACAGAAACATGGTTCTGAACTTTGCTGCCAGCCGCGAAAGCGAAAGTAACCAAGATCGAGCGTCTAGGATTTACTTGTCAATAGCTCGCCTGGGAAACATCCAGAGAAGTCAAAGACAGTGCTTCTATACTAATTGCCAGGCGCTGAGACGAATGCCGCCAAGATCGAGCGTCTATGACTTACGGTTCAAGAATTAGCCTCAGAAACAGTGGGAAACAGTGCTTCTATACTAATTGCCAGGCGCTGAGACGAATGCCGCCAAGATCGAGCGTCTATGACTTACGGTTCAAGAATTAGCCTCAGAACCAGTGGTTCTGAACATGCTGCCAATAGATCGGCTGGGAAACATCCAGAGAAGTCCAAGATAGTGTTTTTTAGACTGGCTGCCACGAGCTGAAACGAATGCAGCCAAGAGCGAGCGTCTGTGACTTACGGTTCAAGAGTTATTCACAGAAACATGGTTCTGAACTTTGCTGCCAGCCGCGAAAGCGAAAGTAACCAAGATCGAGCGTCTAGGATTTACTTGTGAATAGCTCGCCTGGGAAACTTTCAGATAAGTCAAAGACAGTGCTTCTATACTAATTGCCAGGCGCTGAGACGAATGCCGCCAAGATCAAGCGTCTAAGACTTACGGTTCAAGAATTAGCCTCAGAAACAGTGGGAAACAGTGCTTCTATACTAATTGCCAGGCGCTGAGACGAATGCCGCCAAGATCGAGCGTCTATGACTTACGGTTCAAGAATTAGCCTCAGAAACAGTGGTTCTGAACATGCTGCCAATAGCTCGCCTGGGAAACATCCAGAGAAGTCCAAGATAGTGTTTTTTTAGACTGGCTGCCACGAGCTGAAACGAATGCAGCCAAGAGCGAGCGTCTGTGACTTACGGTTCAAGAGTTATTCACAGAAACATGGTTCTGAACTTTGCTGCCAGCCGCGAAAGCGAAAGTAACCAAGATCGAGCGTCTAGGATTTACTTGTCAATAGCTCGCCTGGGAAACATCCAGAGAAGTCAAAGACAGTGCTTCTATACTAATTGCCAGGCGCTGAGACGAATGCCGCCAAGATCGAGCGTCTATGACTTACGGTTCAAGAATTAGCCTCAGAAACAGTGGGAAACAGTGCTTCTATACTAATTGCCAGGCGCTGAGACGAATGCCGCCAAGATCGAGCGTCTATGACTTACGGTTCAAGAATTAGCCTCAGAAACAGTGGTTCTGAACATGCTGCCAATAGCTCGTCTGGGAAACATCCAGAGAAGTCCAAGATTGTGTTTTTTAGACTGGCTGCCACGAGCTGAAACGAATGGAGCCAAGAGCGAGCGTCTGTGACTTACGGTTCAAGAGTTATTCACAGAAACATGGTTCTGAACTTTGCTGCCAGCCGCGAAAGCGAAAGTAACCAAGATCGAGCGTCTAGGATTTACTTGTGAATAGCTCGCCTGGGAAACATCCAGAGAAGTGAAAGACAGTGCTTCTATACTAATTGCCAGGCGCTGAGACGAATGCCGCCAAGATCAAGCGTCTAAGACTTACGGTTCAAGAATTAGCCTCAGAAACAGTGGTTCTGAACATGCTGCCAATAGCTCGCCTGGGAAATATCCAGAGAAGTCCAAGATAGTGTTTTTTAGACTGGCTGCCACGAGCTGAAACGAATGCAGCCAAGAGCGAGCGTCTGTGACTTACGGTTCAAGAGTTATTCACAGAAACATGGTTCTGAACTTTGCTGCCAGCCGCGAAAGCGAAAGTAACCAAGATCGAGCGTCTAGGATTTACTTGTGAATAGCTCGCCTGGGAAACTTTCAGATAAGTCAAAGACAGTGCTTCTATACTAATTGCCAGGCGCTGAGACGAATGCCGCCAAGATCAAGCGTCTAAGACTTACGGTTCAAGAATTAGCCTCAGAAACAGTGGGAAACAGTGCTTCTATACTAATTGCCAGGCGCTGAGACGAATGCCGCCAAGATCGAGCGTCTATGACTTACGGTTCAAGAATTAGCCTCAGAAACAGTGGTTTTGAACATGCTGCCAATAGCTCGCCTGGGAAACATCCAGAGAAGTCCAAGATAGTGTTTTTTTAGACTGGCTGCCACGAGCTGAAACGAATGCAGCCAAGAGCGAGCGTCTGTGACTTACGGTTCAAGAGTTATTCACAGAAACATGGTTCTGAACTTTGCTGCCAGCCGCGAAAGCGAAAGTAACCAAGATCGAGCGTCTAGGATTTACTTGTGAATAGCTCGCCTGGGAAACATCCAGAGAAGTCAAAGACAGTGCTTCTATACTAATTGCCAGGCGCTGAGACGAATGCCGCCAAGATCAAGCGTCTAAGACTTACGGTTCAAGAATTAGCCTCAGAAACAGTGGTTCTGAACATGCTGCCAATAGCTCGCCTGGGAAACATCCAGAGAAGTCCAAGATAGTGTTTTTTTAGACTGGCTGCCACGAGCTGAAACGAATGCAGCCAAGAGCGAGCGTCTGTGACTTACGGTTCAAGAGTTATTCACAGAAACATGGTTCTGAACTTTGCTGCCAGCCGCGAAAGCGAAAGTAACCAAGATCGAGCGTCTAGGATTTACTTGTGAATAGCTCGCCTGGGAAACTTTCAGATAAGTCAAAGACAGTGCTTCTATACTAATTGCCAGGCGCTGAGACGAATGCCGCCAAGATCAAGCGTCTAAGACTTACGGTTCAAGAATTAGCCTCAGAAACAGTGGGAAACAGTGCTTCTATACTAATTGCCAGGCGCTGAGACGAATGCCGCCAAGATCGAGCGTCTATGACTTACGGTTCAAGAATTAGCCTCAGAAACAGTGGTTTTGAACATGCTGCCAATAGCTCGCCTGGGAAACATCCAGAGAAGTCCAAGATAGTGTTTTTTTAGACTGGCTGCCACGAGCTGAAACGAATGCAGCCAAGAGCGAGCGTCTGTGACTTACGGTTCAAAAGTTATTCACATAAACATGGTTCTGAACTTTGCTGCCAGCCGCGAAAGCGAAAGCAACCAAGATCGAGCGTCTAGGATTTACTTGTGAATAGCTCGCCTGGAAAACATCCAGAGAAGTCAAAGACAGTGCAGCTATACTAATTGCCAGGCGCTGAGACGAATGCCGCCAAGATCAAGCGTCTAAGACTTACGGTTCAAGAATTAGCCTCAGAAACAGTGGGAAACAGTGCTTCTATACTAATTGCCAGGCGCTGAGACGAATGCCGCCAAGATCGAGCGTCTATGACTTACGGTTCAAGAATTAGCCTCAGAAACAGTGGTTCTGAACATGCTGCCAATAGCTCGCCTGGGAAACATCCAGAGAAGTCCAAGATAGTGTTTTTTAGACTGGCTGCCACGAGCTGAAACGAATGCAGCCCAGAGCGAGAGTCTGTGACTTACGGTTCAAGAGTTATTCACAGAAACATGGTTCTGAACTTTGCTGCCAGCCGCGAAAGCGAAAGTAACCAAGATCGAGCGTCTAGGATTTACTTGTGAATAGCTCGCCTGGGAAACATCCAGAGAAGTCAAAGACAGTGCTTCTATACTAATTGCCAGGCGCTGAGACGAATGCCGCCAAGATCAAGCGTCTAAGACTTACGGTTCAAGAATTAGCCTCAGAAACAGTGGTTCTGAACATGCTGCTAATAGCTCGCCTGGGAAGCATCCAGAGAAGTCCAATATAGTGTTTTTTAGACTGGCTGCCACGAGCTGAAACGAATGCAACCAAGAGCGAGCGTCTGTGACTTACGATTCAAGAGTTATTCACAGAAACATGGTTCTGAACTTTGCTGCCAGCCGCGAAAGCGAAAGTAACCAAGATCGAGCGTCTAGGATTTACTTGTGAATAGCTCGCCTGGGAAACATCCAGAGAAGTCAAAGACAGTGCTTCTATACTAATTGCCAGGCGCTGAGACGAATGCCGCCAAGATCAAGCGTCTAAGACTTACGGTTCAAGAATTAGCCTCAGAAACAGTGGGAAACAGTGCTTCTATACTAATTGCCAGGCGCTGAGACGAATGCCGCCAAGATCGAGCGTCTATGACTTACGGTTCAAGAATTAGCCTCAGAAACAGTGGTTCAAAACATGCTGCCAATAGCTCGCCTGGGAAACATCCAGAGAAGTCCAAGATAGTGTTTTTTAGACTGGCTGCCACGAGCTGAAACGAATGCAGCCAAGAGCGAGCGTCTGTGACTTACGGTTCAAGAGTTATTCACAGAAACATGGTTCGGAACTTTGCTGCCAGCCGCGAAAGCGAAAATAACCAAGATCGAGCGTCTAGGATTTACTTGTCAATAGCTCGCCTGGGAAACATCCAGAGAAGTCAAAGACAGTGCTTCTATACTAATTGCCAGGCGCTGAGACGAATGCCGCCAAGATCAAGCGTCTAAGACTTACGGTTCAAGAATTAGCCTCAGAAACAGTGGTTCTGAACATGCTGCCAATAGCTCGCCTGGGAAACATCCAGAGAAGTCCAAGATAGTGTTTTTTTTAGACTGGCTGCCACGAGCTGAAACGAATGCAGCCAAGAGCGAGCGTCTGTGACTTACGGTTCAAAAGTTATTCACATAAACATGGTTCTGAACTTTGCTGCCAGCCGCGAAAGCGAAAGCAACCAAGATCGAGCGTCTAGGATTTACTTGTGAATAGCTCGCCTGGAAAACATCCAGAGAAGTCAAAGACAGTGCAGCTATACTAATTGCCAGGCGCTGAGACGAATGCCGCAAGGATCAAGCGTCTAAGACTTACGGTTCAAGAATTAGCCTCAGAAACAGTGGGAAACAGTGCTTCTATACTAATTGCCAGGCGCTGAGACGAATGCCGCCAAGATCGAGCGTCTATGACTTACGGTTCAAGAATTAGCCTCAGAAACAGTGGTTCTGAACATGCTGCCAATAGCTCGCCTGGGAAACATCCAGAGAAGTCCAAGATAGTGTTTTTTAGACTGGCTGCCACGAGCTGAAACGAATGCAGCCAAGAGCGAGCGTCTGTGACTTACGGTTCAAAAGTTATTCACATAAACATGGTTCTGAACTTTGCTGCCAGCCGCGAAAGCGAAAGCAACCAAGATCGAGCGTCTAGGATTTACTTGTGAATAGCTCGCCTGGAAAACATCCAGAGAAGTCAAAGACAGTGCAGCTATACTAATTGCCAGGCGCTGAGACGAATGCCGCAAGGATCAAGCGTCTAAGACTTACGGTTCAAGAATTAGCCTCAGAAACAGTGGGAAACAGTGCTTCTATACTAATTGCCAGGCGCTGAGACGAATGCCGCCAAGATCGAGCGTCTATGACTTACGGTTCAAGAATTAGCCTCAGAAACAGTGGTTCTGAACATGCTGCCAATAGCTCGCCTGGGAAACATCCAGAGAAGTCCAAGATAGTGTTTTTTAGACTGGCTGCCACGAGCTGAAACGAATGCAGCCCAGAGCGAGCGTCTGTGACTTACGGTTCAAGAGTTATTTACAGAAACATGGTTCTGAACTTTGCTGCCAGCCGCGAAAGCGAAAGTAACCAAGATCGAGCGTCTAGGATTTACTTGTGAATAGCTCGCCTGGGAAACATCCAGAGAAGTCAAAGACAGTGCTTCTATACTAATTGCCAGGCGCTGAGACGAATGCCGCCAAGATCAAGCGTCTAAGACTTACGGTTCAAGAATTAGCCTCAGAAACAGTGGTTCTGAACATGCTGCTAATAGCTCGCCTGGGAAGCATCCAGAGAAGTCCAATATAGTGTTTTTTAGACTGGCTGCCACGAGCTGAAACGAATGCAACCAAGAGCGAGCGTCTGTGACTTACGATTCAAGAGTTATTCACAGAAACATGGTTCTGAACTTTGCTGCCAGCCGCGAAAGCGAAAGTAACCAAGATCGAGCGTCTAGGATTTACTTGTGAATAGCTCGCCTGGGAAACATCCAGAGAAGTCAAAGACAGTGCTTCTATACTAATTGCCAGGCGCTGAGACGAATGCCGCCAAGATCAAGCGTCTAAGACTTACGGTTCAAGAATTAGCCTCAGAAACAGTGGGAAACAGTGCTTCTATACTAATTGCCAGGCGCTGAGACGAATGCCGCCAAGATCGAGCGTCTATGACTTACGGTTCAAGAATTAGCCTCAGAAACAGTGGTTCAAAACATGCTGCCAATAGCTCGCCTGGGAAACATCCAGAGAAGTCCAAGATAGTGTTTTTTAGACTGGCTGCCACGAGCTGAAACGAATGCAGCCAAGAGCGAGCGTCTGTGACTTACGGTTCAAGAGTTATTCACAGAAACATGGTTCGGAACTTTGCTGCCAGCCGCGAAAGCGAAAATAACCAAGATCGAGCGTCTAGGATTTACTTGTCAATAGCTCGCCTGGGAAACATCCAGAGAAGTCAAAGACAGTGCTTCTATACTAATTGCCAGGCGCTGAGACGAATGCCGCCAAGATCGAGCGTCTATGACTTACGGTTCAAGAATTAGCCTCAGAAACAGTGGTTCTGAACATGCTGCCAATAGCTCGCCTGGGAAACATCCAGAGAAGTCCAAGATAGTGTTTTTTTAGACTGGCTGCCACGAGCTGAAACGAATGCAGCCAAGAGCGAGCGTCTGTGACTTACGGTTCAAGAGTTATTCACAGAAACATGGTTCTGAACTTTGCTGCCAGCCGCGAAAGCGAAAGTAACCAAGATCGAGCGTCTAGGATTTACTTGTCAATAGCTCGCCTGGGAAACATCCAGAGAAGTCAAAGACAGTGCTTCTATACTAATTGCCAGGCGCTGAGACGAATGCCGCCAAGATCGAGCGTCTATGACTTACGGTTCAAGAATTAGCCTCAGAAACAGTGGGAAACAGTGCTTCTATACTAATTGCCAGGCGCTGAGACGAATGCCGCCAAGATCGAGCGTCTATGACTTACGGTTCAAGAATTAGCCTCAGAACCAGTGGTTCTGAACATGCTGCCAATAGATCGCCTGGGAAACATCCAGAGAAGTCCAAGATAGTGTTTTTTAGACTGGCTGCCACGAGCTGAAACGAATGCAGCCAAGAGCGAGCGTCTGTGACTTACGGTTCAAGAGTTATTCACAGAAACATGGTTCTGAACTTTGCTGCCAGCCGCGAAAGCGAAAGTAACCAAGATCGAGCGTCTAGGATTTACTTGTGAATAGCTCGCCTGGGAAACTTTCAGATAAGTCAAAGACAGTGCTTCTATACTAATTGCCAGGCGCTGAGACGAATGCCGCCAAGATCGAGCGTCTATGACTTACGGTTCAAGAATTAGCCTCAGAAACAGTGGGAAACAGTGCTTCTATACTAATTGCCAGGCGCTGAGACGAATGCCGCCAAGATCGAGCGTCTATGACTTACGGTTCAAGAATTAGCCTCAGAAACAGTGGTTCTGAACATGCTGCCAATAGCTCGCCTGGGAAACATCCAGAGAAGTCCAAGATAGTGTTTTTTAGACTGGCTGCCACGAGCTGAAACGAATGGAGCCAAGAGCGAGCGTCTGTGACTTACGGTTCAAGAGTTATTCACAGAAACATGGTTCTGAACTTTGCTGCCAGCCGCGAAAGCGAAAGTAACCAAGATCGAGCGTCTAGGATTTACTTGTGAATAGCTCGCCTGGGAAACTTTCAGATAAGTCAAAGACAGTGCTTCTATACTAATTGCCAGGCGCTGAGACGAATGCCGCCAAGATCAAGCGTCTAAGACTTACGGTTCAAGAATTAGCCTCAGAAACAGTGGGAAACAGTGCTTCTATACTAATTGCCAGGCGCTGAGACGAATGCCGCCAAGATCGAGCGTCTATGACTTACGGTTCAAGAATTAGCCTCAGAAACAGTGGTTTTGAACATGCTGCCAATAGCTCGCCTGGGAAACATCCAGAGAAGTCCAAGATAGTGTTTTTTTAGACTGGCTGCCACGAGCTGAAACGAATGCAGCCAAGAGCGAGCGTCTGTGACTTACGGTTCAAGAGTTATTCACAGAAACATGGTTCTGAACTTTGCTGCCAGCCGCGAAAGCGAAAGTAACCAAGATCGAGCGTCTAGGATTTACTTGTGAATAGCTCGCCTGGGAAACATCCAGAGAAGTCAAAGACAGTGCTTCGATACTAATTGCCAGGCGCTGAGACGAATGCCGCCAAGATCAAGCGTCTAAGACTTACGGTTCAAGAATTAGCCTCAGAAACAGTGGTTCTGAACATGCTGCCAATAGCTCGCCTGGGAAACATCCAGAGAAGTCCAAGATAGTGTTTTTTTAGACTGGCTGCCACGAGCTGAAACGAATGCAGCCAAGAGCGAGCGTCTGTGACTTACGGTTCAAGAGTTATTCACAGAAACATGGTTCTGAACTTTGCTGCCAGCCGCGAAAGCGAAAGTAACCAAGATCGAGCGTCTAGGATTTACTTGTGAATAGCTCGCCTGGGAAACTTTCAGATAAGTCAAAGACAGTGCTTCTATACTAATTGCCAGGCGCTGAGACGAATGCCGCCAAGATCAAGCGTCTAAGACTTACGGTTCAAGAATTAGCCTCAGAAACAGTGGGAAACAGTGCTTCTATACTAATTGCCAGGCGCTGAGACGAATGCCGCCAAGATCGAGCGTCTATGACTTACGGTTCAAGAATTAGCCTCAGAAACAGTGGTTTTGAACATGCTGCCAATAGCTCGCCTGGGAAACATCCAGAGAAGTCCAAGATAGTGTTTTTTAGACTGGCTGCCACGAGCTGAAACGAATGCAGCCAAGAGCGAGCGTCTGTGACTTACGGTTCAAGAGTTATTCACAGAAACATGGTTCGGAACTTTGCTGCCAGCCGCGAAAGCGAAAATAACCAAGATCGAGCGTCTAGGATTTACTTGTCAATAGCTCGCCTGGGAAACATCCAGAGAAGTCAAAGACAGTGCTTCTATACTAATTGCCAGGCGCTGAGACGAATGCCGCCAAGATCGAGCGTCTATGACTTACGGTTCAAGAATTAGCCTCAGAAACAGTGGTTCTGAACATGCTGCCAATAGCTCGCCTGGGAAACATCCAGAGAAGTCCAAGATAGTGTTTTTTTTAGACTGGCTGCCACGAGCTGAAACGAATGCAGCCAAGAGCGAGCGTCTGTGACTTACGGTTCAAAAGTTATTCACATAAACATGGCTCTGAACTTTGCTGCCAGCCGCGAAAGCGAAAGCAACCAAGATCGAGCGTCTAGGATTTACTTGTGAATAGCTCGCCTGGAAAACATCCAGAGAAGTCAAAGACAGTGCAGCTATACTAATTGCCAGGCGCTGAGACGAATGCCGCCAAGATCAAGCGTCTAAGACTTACGGTTCAAGAATTAGCCTCAGAAACAGTGGGAAACAGTGCTTCTATACTAATTGCCAGGCGCTGAGACGAATGCCGCCAAGATCGAGCGTCTATGACTTACGGTTCAAGAATTAGCCTCAGAAACAGTGGTTCTGAACATGCTGCTAATAGCTCGCCTGGGAAACATCCAGAGAAGTCCAATATAGTGTTTTTTAGACTGGCTGCCACGAGCTGAAACGAATGCAACCAAGAGCGAGCGTCTGTGACTTACGATTCAAGAGTTATTCACAGAAACATGGTTCTGAACTTTGCTGCCAGCCGCGAAAGCGAAAGTAACCAAGATCGAGCGTCTAGGATAAACTTGTGAATAGCTCGCCTGGGAAACATCCAGAGAAGTCAAAGACAGTGCTTCTATACTAATTGCCAGGCGCTGAGACGAATGCCGCCAAGATCGAGCGTCTATGACTTACGGTTCAAGAATTAGCCTCAGAAACAGTGGGAAACAGTGCTTCTATACTAATTGCCAGGCGCTGAGACGAATGCCGCCAAGATCGAGCGTCTATGACTTACGGTTCAAGAATTAGCCTCAGAAACAGTGGTTCTGAACATGCTGCCAATAGCTCGCCTGGGAAACATCCAGAGAAGTCCAAGATAGTGTTTTTTTAGACTGGCTGCCACGAGCTGAAACGAATGCAGCCAAGAGCGAGCGTCTGTGACTTACGGTTCAAGAGTTATTCACAGAAACATGGTTCTGAACTTTGCTGCCAGCCGCGAAAGCGAAAGTAACCAAGATCGAGCGTCTAGGATCTACTTGTCAATAGCTCGCCTGGGAAACATCCAGAGAAGTCAAAGACAGTGCTTCTATACTAATTGCCAGGCGCTGAGACGAATGCCGCCAAGATCGAGCGTCTATGACTTACGGTTCAAGAATTAGCCTCAGAAACAGTGGGAAACAGTGCTTCTATACTAATTGCCAGGCGCTGAGACGAATGCCGCCAAGATCGAGCGTCTATGACTTACGGTTCAAGAATTAGCCTCAGAACCAGTGGTTCTGAACATGCTGCCAATAGATCGCCTGGGAAACATCCAGAGAAGTCCAAGATAGTGTTTTTTAGACTGGCTGCCACGAGCTGAAACGAATGCAGCCAAGAGCGAGCGTCTGTGACACGGTTCAAGAGTTATTCACAGAAACATGGTTCTGAACTTTGCTGCCAGCCGCGAAAGCGAAAGTAACCAAGATCGAGCGTCTAGGATTTACTTGTGAATAGCTCGCCTGGGAAACTTTCAGATAAGTCAAAGACAGTGCTTCTATACTAACTGCCAGGCGCTGAGACGAATGCCGCCAAGATCAAGCGTCTAAGACTTACGGTTCAAGAATTAGCCTCAGAAACAGTGGGAAACAGTGCTTCTATACTAATTGCCAGGCGCTGAGACGAATGCCGCCAAGATCGAGCGTCTATGACTTACGGTTCAAGAATTAGCCTCAGAAACAGTGGTTCTGAACATGCTGCCAATAGCTCGCCTGGGAAACATCCAGAGAAGTCCAAGATAGTGTTTTTTTAGACTGGCTGCCACGAGCTGAAACGAATGCAGCCAAGAGCGAGCGTCTGTGACTTACGGTTCAAGAGTTATTCACAGAAACATGGTTCTGAACTTTGCTGCCAGCCGCGAAAGCGAAAGTAACCAAGATCGAGCGTCTAGGATTTACTTGTCAATAGCTCGCCTGGGAAACATCCAGAGAAGTCAAAGACAGTGCTTCTATACTAATTGCCAGGCGCTGAGACGAATGCCGCCAAGATCGAGCGTCTATGACTTACGGTTCAAGAATTAGCCTCAGAAACAGTGGGAAACAGTGCTTCTATACTAATTGCCAGGCGCTGAGACGAATGCCGCCAAGATCGAGCGTCTATGACTTACGGTTCAAGAATTAGCCTCAGAAACAGTGGTTCTGAACATGCTGCCAATAGCTCGCCTGGGAAACATCCAGAGAAGTCCAAGATAGTGTTTTTTAGACTGGCTGCCACGAGCTGAAACGAATGGAGCCAAGAGCGAGCGTCTGTGACTTACGGTTCAAGAGTTATTCACAGAAACATGGTTCTGAACTTTGCTGCCAGCCGCGAAAGTAACCAAGATCGAGCGTCTAGGATTTACTTGTGAATAGCTCGCCTGGGAAACATCCAGAGAAGTCAAAGACAGTGCTTCTATACTAATTGCCAGGCGCTGAGACGAATGCCGCCAAGATCAAGCGTCTAAGACTTACGGTTCAAGAATTAGCCTCAGAAACAGTGGTTCTGAACATGCTGCCAATAGCTCGCCTGGGAAATATCCAGAGAAGTCCAAGATAGTGTTTTTTAGACTGGCTGCCACGAGCTGAAACGAATGCAGCCAAGATCAAGCGTCTAAGACTTACGGTTCAAGAATTAGCCTCAGAAACAGTGGGAAACAGTGCTTCTATACTAATTGCCAGGCGCTGAGACGAATGCCGCCAAGATCGAGCGTCTATGACTTACGGTTCAAGAATTAGCCTCAGAAACAGTGGTTTTGAACATGCTGCCAATAGCTCGCCTGGGAAACATCCAGAGAAGTCCAAGATAGTGTTTTTTTAGACTGGCTGCCACGAGCTGAAACGAATGCAGCCAAGAGCGAGCGTCTGTGACTTACGGTTCAAGAGTTATTCACAGAAACATGGTTCTGAACTTTGCTGCCAGCCGCGAAAGCGAAAGTAACCAAGATCGAGCGTCTAGGATTTACTTGTGAATAGCTCGCCTGGGAAACATCCAGAGAAGTCAAAGACAGTGCTTCTATACTAATTGCCAGGCGCTGAGACGAATGCCGCCAAGATCAAGCGTCTAAGACTTACGGTTCAAGAATTAGCCTCAGAAACAGTGGTTCTGAACATGCTGCCAATAGCTCGCCTGGGAAACATCCAGAGAAGTCCAAGATAGTGTTTTTTTAGACTGGCTGCCACGAGCTGAAACGAATGCAGCCAAGAGCGAGCGTCTGTGACTTACGGTTCAAGAGTTATTCACAGAAACATGGTTCTGAACTTTGCTGCCAGCCGCGAAAGCGAAAGTAACCAAGATCGAGCGTCTAGGATTTACTTGTGAATAGCTCGCCTGGGAAACTTTCAGATAAGTCAAAGACAGTGCTTCTATACTAATTGCCAGGCGCTGAGACGAATGCCGCCAAGATCAAGCGTCTAAGACTTACGGTACAAGAATTAGCCTCAGAAACAGTGGGAAACAGTGCTTCTATACTAATTGCCAGGCGCTGAGACGAATGCCGCCAAGATCGAGCGTCTATGACTTACGGTTCAAGAATTAGCCTCAGAAACAGTGGTTTTGAACATGCTGCCAATAGCGCGCCTGGGAAACATCCAGAGAAGTCCAAGATAGTGTTTTTTTTAGACTGGCTGACACGAGCTGAAACGAATGCAGCCAAGAGCGAGCGTCTGTGACTTACGGTTCAAAAGTTATTCACATAAACATGGTTCTGAACTTTGCTGCCAGCCGCGAAAGCGAAAGTAACCAAGATCGAGCGTCTAGGATTTACTTGTGAATAGCTCGCCTGGGAAACATCCAGAGAAGTCAAAGACAGTGCTTCTATACTAATTGCCAGGCGGTGAGACGAATGCCGCCAAGATCAAGCGTCTAAGACTTACGGTTCAAGAATTAGCCTCAGAAACAGTGGGAAACAGTGCTTCTATACTAATTGCCAGGCGCTGAGACGAATGCCGCCAAGATCGAGCGTCTATGACTTACGGTTCAAGAATTAGCCTCAGAAACAGTGGTTCAAAACATGCTGCCAATAGCTCGCCTGGGAAACATCCAGAGAAGTCCAAGATAGTGTTTTTTAGACTGGCTGCCACGAGCTGAAACGAATGCAGCCAAGAGCGAGCGTCTGTGACTTACGGTTCAAGAGTTATTCACAGAAACATGGTTCGGAACTTTGCTGCCAGCCGCGAAAGCGAAAATAACCAAGATCGAGCGTCTAGGATTTACTTGTCAATAGCTCGCCTGGGAAACATCCAGAGAAGTCAAAGACAGTGCTTCTATACTAATTGCCAGGCGCTGAGACGAATGCCGCAAAGATCAAGCGTCTAAGACTTACGGTTCAAGAATTAGCCTCAGAAACAGTGGTTCTGAACATGCTGCCAATAGCTCGCCTGGGAAACATCCAGAGAAGTCCAAGATAGTGTTTTTTTAGACTGGCTGCCACGAGCTGAAACGAATGCAGCCAAGAGCGAGCGTCTGTGACTTACGGTTCAAGAGTTATTCACAGAAACATGGTTCTGAACTTTGCTGCCAGCCGCGAAAGCGAAAGTAACCAAGATCGAGCGTCTAGGATTTACTTGTGAATAGCTCGCCTGGGAAACATCCAGAGAAGTCAAAGACAGTGCTTCTATACTAATTGCCAGGCGCTGAGACGAATGCCGCCAAGATCAAGCGTCTAAGACTTACGGTTCAAGAATTAGCCTCAGAAACAGTGGTTCTGAACATGCTGCCAATAGCTCGCCTGGGAAACATCCAGAGAAGTCCAAGATAGTGTTTTTTTAGACTGGCTGCCACGAGCTGAAACGAATGCAGCCAAGAGCGAGCGTCTGTGACTTACGGTTCAAGAGTTATTCACAGAAACATGGTTCTGAACTTTGCTGCCAGCCGCGAAAGCGAAAGTAACCAAGATCGAGCGTCTAGGATTTACTTGTGAATAGCTCGCCTGGGAAACTTTCAGATAAGTCAAAGACAGTGCTTCTATACTAATTGCCAGGCGCTGAGACGAATGCCGCCAAGATCAAGCGTCTAAGACTTACGGTTCAAGAATTAGCCTCAGAAACAGTGGGAAACAGTGCTTCTATACTAATTGCCAGGCGCTGAGACGAATGCCGCCAAGATCGAGCGTCTATGACTTACGGTTCAAGAATTAGCCTCAGAAACAGTGGTTTTGAACATGCTGCCAATAGCGCGCCTGGGAAACATCCAGAGAAGTCCAAGATAGTGTTTTTTTTAGACTGGCTGACACGAGCTGAAACGAATGCAGCCAAGAGCGAGCGTCTGTGACTTACGGTTCAAAAGTTATTCACATAAACATGGTTCTGAACTTTGCTGCCAGCCGCGAAAGCGAAAGTAACCAAGATCGAGCGTCTAGGATTTACTTGTGAATAGCTCGCCTGGGAAACATCCAGAGAAGTCAAAGACAGTGCTTCTATACTAATTGCCAGGCGCTGAGACGAATGCCGCCAAGATCAAGCGTCTAAGACTTACGGTTCAAGAATTAGCCTCAGAAACAGTGGGAAACAGTGCTTCTATACTAATTGCCAGGCGCTGAGACGAATGCCGCCAAGATCGAGCGTCTATGACTTACGGTTCAAGAATTAGCCTCAGAAACAGTGGTTCAAAACATGCTGCCAATAGCTCGCCTGGGAAACATCCAGAGAAGTCCAAGATAGTGTTTTTTAGACTGGCTGCCACGAGCTGAAACGAATGCAGCCAAGAGCGAGCGTCTGTGACTTACGGTTCAAGAGTTATTCACAGAAACATGGTTCGGAACTTTGCTGCCAGCCGCGAAAGCGAAAATAACCAAGATCGAGCGTCTAGGATTTACTTGTCAATAGCTCGCCTGGGAAACATCCAGAGAAGTCAAAGACAGTGCTTCTATACTAATTGCCAGGCGCTGAGACGAATGCCGCAAAGATCAAGCGTCTAAGACTTACGGTTCAAGAATTAGCCTCAGAAACAGTGGTTCTGAACATGCTGCCAATAGCTCGCCTGGGAAACATCCAGAGAAGTCCAAGATAGTGTTTTTTTTTAGACTGGCTGCCACGAGCTGAAACGAATGCAGCCAAGAGCGAGCGTCTGTGACTTACGGTTCAAAAGTTATTCACATAAACATGGTTCTGAACTTTGCTGCCAGCCGCGAAAGCGAAAGCAACCAAGATCGAGCGTCTAGGATTTACTTGTGAATAGCTCGCCTGGAAAACATCCAGAGAAGTCAAAGACAGTGCAGCTATACTAATTGCCAGGCGCTGAGACGAATGCCGCAAGGATCAAGCGTCTAAGACTTACGGTTCAAGAATTAGCCTCAGAAACAGTGGGAAACAGTGCTTCTATACTAATTGCCAGGCGCTGAGACGAATGCCGCCAAGATCGAGCGTCTATGACTTACGGTTCAAGAATTAGCCTCAGAAACAGTGGTTCTGAACATGCTGCCAATAGCTCGCCTGGGAAACATCCAGAGAAGTCCAAGATAGTGTTTTTTAGACTGGCTGCCACGAGCTGAAACGAATGCAGCCCAGAGCGAGAGTCTGTGACTTACGGTTCAAGAGTTATTCACAGAAACATGGTTCTGAACTTTGCTGCCAGCCGCGAAAGCGAAAGTAACCAAGATCGAGCGTCTAGGATTTACTTGTGAATAGCTCGCCTGGGAAACATCCAGAGAAGTCAAAGACAGTGCTTCTATACTAATTGCCAGGCGCTGAGACGAATGCCGCCAAGATCAAGCGTCTAAGACTTACGGTTCAAGAATTAGCCTCAGAAACAGTGGTTCTGAACATGCTGCTAATAGCTCGCCTGGGAAGCATCCAGAGAAGTCCAATATAGTGTTTTTTAGACTGGCTGCCACGAGCTGAAACGATTGCAACCAAGAGCGAGCGTCTGTGACTTACGATTCAAGAGTTATTCACAGAAACATGGTTCTGAACTTTGCTGCCAGCCGCGAAAGCGAAAGTAACCAAGATCGAGCGTCTAGGATTTACTTGTGAATAGCTCGCCTGGGAAACATCCAGAGAAGTCAAAGACAGTGCTTCTATACTAATTGCCAGGCGCTGAGACGAATGCCGCCAAGATCAAGCGTCTAAGACTTACGGTTCAAGAATTAGCCTCAGAAACAGTGGGAAACAGTGCTTCTATACTAATTGCCAGGCGCTGAGACGAATGCCGCCAAGATCGAGCGTCTATGACTTACGGTTCAAGAATTAGCCTCAGAAACAGTGGTTCAAAACATGCTGCCAATAACTCGCCTGGGAAACATCCAGAGAAGTCCAAGATAGTGTTTTTTAGACTGGCTGCCACGAGCTGAAACGAATGCAGCCAAGAGCGAGCGTCTGTGACTTACGGTTCAAGAGTTATTCACAGAAACATGGTTCGGAACTTTGCTGCCAGCCGCGAAAGCGAAAATAACCAAGATCGAGCGTCTAGGATTTACTTGTCAATAGCTCGCCTGGGAAACATCCAGAGAAGTCAAAGACAGTGCTTCTATACTAATTGCCAGGCGCTGAGACGAATGCCGCCAAGATCAAGCGTCTAAGACTTACGGTTCAAGAATTAGCCTCAGAAACAGTGGTTCAAAACATGCTGCCAATAGCTCGCCTGGGAAACATCCAGAGAAGTCCAAGATAGTGTTTTTTAGACTGGCTGCCACGAGCTGAAACGAATGCAGCCAAGAGCGAGCGTCTGTGACTTACGGTTCAAGAGTTATTCACAGAAACATGGTTCTGAACTTTGCTGCCAGCCGCGAAAGCGAAAGTAACCAAGATCGAGCGTCTAGGATTTACTTGTGAATAGCTCGCCTGGGAAACATCCAGAGAAGTCAAAGACAGTGCTTCTATACTAATTGCCAGGCGCTGAGACGAATGCCGCCAAGATCAAGCGTCTAAGACTTACGGTTCAAGAATTAGCCTCAGAAACAGTGGTTCTGAACATGCTGCCAATAGCTCGCCTGGGAAACATCCAGAGAAGTCCAAGATAGTGTTTTTTAGACTGGCTGCCACGAGCTGAAACGAATGCAGCCAAGAGCGAGCGTCTGTGACTTACGGTTCAAAAGTTATTCACATAAACATGGTTCTGAACTTTGCTGCCAGCCGCGAAAGCGAAAGCAACCAAGATCGAGCGTCTAGGATTTACTTGTGAATAGCTCGCCTGGAAAACATCCAGAGAAGTCAAAGACAGTGCAGCTATACTAATTGCCAGGCGCTGAGACGAATGCCGCAAGGATCAAGCGTCTAAGACTTACGGTTCAAGAATTAGCCTCAGAAACAGTGGGAAACAGTGCTTCTATACTAATTGCCAGGCGCTGAGACGAATGCCGCCAAGATCGAGCGTTTATGCCGTCTATGACTTACGGTTCAAGAATTAGCCTCAGAAACAGTGGTTCTGAACATGCTGCCAATAGCTCGCCTGGGAAACATCCAGAGAAGTCCAAGATAGTGTTTTTTTTAGACTGGCTGCCACGAGCTGAAACGAATGCAGCCAAGAGCGAGCGTCTGTGACTTACGGTTCAAAAGTTATTCACATAAACATGGTTCTGAACTTTGCTGCCAGCCGCGAAAGCGAAAGCAACCAAGATCGAGCGTCTAGGATTTACTTGTGAATAGCTCGCCTGGAAAACATCCAGAGAAGTCAAAGACAGTGCAGCTATACTAATTGCCAGGCGCTGAGACGAATGCCGCAAGGATCAAGCGTCTAAGACTTACGGTTCAAGAATTAGCCTCAGAAACAGTGGGAAACAGTGCTTCTATACTAATTGCCAGGCGCTGAGACGAATGCCGCCAAGATCGAGCGTCTATGACTTACGGTTCAAGAATTAGCCTCAGAACCAGTGGTTCTGAACATGCTGCCAATAGCTCGCCTGGGAAACATCCAGAGAAGTCCAAGATAGTGTTTTTTAGACTGGCTGCCACGAGCTGAAACGAATGCAGCCAAGAGCGAGCGTCTGTGACTTACGGTTCAAGAGTTATTCACAGAAACATGGTTCTGAACTTTGCTGCCAGCCGCGAAAGCGAAAGTAACCAAGATCGAGCGTCTAGGATTTACTTGTGAATAGCTCGCCTGGGAAACTTTCAGATAAGTCAAAGACAGTGCTTCTATACTAATTGCCAGGCGCTGAGACGAATGCCGCCAAGATCAAGCGTCTAAGACTTACGGTTCAAGAATTAGCCTCAGAAACAGTGGGAAACAGTGCTTCTATACTAATTGCCAGGCGCTGAGACGAATGCCGCCAAGATCGAGCGTCTATGACTTACGGTTCAAGAATTAGCCTCAGAAACAGTGGTTCTGAACATGCTGCCAATAGCTCGCCTGGGAAACATCCAGAGAAGTCCAAGATAGTGTTTTTTAGACTGGCTGCCACGAGCTGAAACGAATGCAGCCCAGAGCGAGCGTCTGTGACTTACGGTTCAAGAGTTATTCACAGAAACATGGTTCGGAACTTTGCTGCCAGCCGCGAAAGCGAAAATAACCAAGATCGAGCGTCTAGGATTTACTTGTCAATAGCTCGCCTGGGAAACATCCAGAGAAGTCAAAGACAGTGCTTCTATACTAATTGCCAGGCGCTGAGACGAATGCCGCCAAGATCGAGCGTCTATGACTTACGGTTCAAGAATTAGCCTCAGAAACAGTGGGAAACAGTGCTCCTATACTAATTGCCAGGCGCTGAGACGAATGCCGCCAAGATCGAGCGTCTATGACTTACGGTTCAAGAATTAGCCTCAGAAACAGTGGTTCTGAACATGCTGCCAATAGCTCGCCTGGGAAACATCCAGAGAAGTCCAAGATAGTGTTTTTTTAGACTGGCTGCCACGAGCTGAAACGAATGCAGCCAAGAGCGAGCGTCTGTGACTTACGGTTCAAGAGTTATTCACAGAAACATGGTTCTGAACTTTGCTGCCAGCCGCGAAAGCGAAAGTAACCAAGATCGAGCGTCTAGGATTTACTTGTCAATAGCTCGCCTGGGAAACATCCAGAGAAGTCAAAGACAGTGCTTCTATACTAATTGCCAGGCGCTGAGACGAATGCCGCCAAGATCGAGCGTCTATGACTTACGGTTCAAGAATTAGCCTCAGAAACAGTGGGAAACAGTGCTTCTATACTAATTGCCAGGCGCTGAGACGAATGCCGCCAAGATCGAGCGTCTATGACTTACGGTTCAAGAATTAGCCTCAGAACCAGTGGTTCTGAACATGCTGCCAATAGCTCGCCTGGGAAACATCCAGAGAAGTCCAAGATAGTGTTTTTTAGACTGGCTGCCACGAGCTGAAACGAATGCAGCCAAGAGCGAGCGTCTGTGACTTACGGTTCAAGAGTTATTCACAGAAACATGGTTCTGAACTTTGCTGCCAGCCGCGAAAGCGAAAGTAACCAAGATCGAGCGTCTAGGATTTACTTGTGAATAGCTCGCCTGGGAAACTTTCAGATAAGTCAAAGACAGTGCTTCTATACTAATTGCCAGGCGCTGAGACGAATGCCGCCAAGATCAAGCGTCTAAGACTTACGGTTCAAGAATTAGCCTCAGAAACAGTGGGAAACAGTGCTTCTATACTAATTGCCAGGCGCTGAGACGAATGCCGCCAAGATCGAGCGTCTATGACTTACGGTTCAAGAATTAGCCTCAGAAACAGTGGTTCTGAACATGCTGCCAATAGCTCGCCTGGGAAACATCCAGAGAAGTCCAAGATAGTGTTTTTTAGACTGGCTGCCACGAGCTGAAACGAATGCAGCCCAGAGCGAGCGTCTGTGACTTACGGTTCAAGAGTTATTCACAGAAACATGGTTCGGAACTTTGCTGCCAGCCGCGAAAGCGAAAATAACCAAGATCGAGCGTCTAGGATTTACTTGTCAATAGCTCGCCTGGGAAACATCCAGAGAAGTCAAAGACAGTGCTTCTATACTAATTGCCAGGCGCTGAGACGAATGCCGCCAAGATCGAGCGTCTATGACTTACGGTTCAAGAATTAGCCTCAGAAACAGTGGGAAACAGTGCTTCTATACTAATTGCCAGGCGCTGAGACGAATGCCGCCAAGATCGAGCGTCTATGACTTACGGTTCAAGAATTAGCCTCAGAAACAGTGGTTCTGAACATGCTGCCAATAGCTCGCCTGGGAAACATCCAGAGAAGTCCAAGATAGTGTTTTTTTAGACTGGCTGCCACGAGCTGAAACGAATGCAGCCAAGAGCGAGCGTCTGTGACTTACGGTTCAAGAGTTATTCACAGAAACATGGTTCTGAACTTTGCTGCCAGCCGCGAAAGCGAAAGTAACCAAGATCGAGCGTCTAGGATTTACTTGTGAATAGCTCGCCTGGGAAACTTTCAGATAAGTCAAAGACAGTGCTTCTATACTAATTGCCAGGCGCTGAGACGAATGCCGCCAAGATCAAGCGTCTAAGACTTACGGTTCAAGAATTAGCCTCAGAAACAGTGGGAAACAGTGCTTCTATACTAATTGCCAGGCGCTGAGACGAATGCCGCCAAGATCGAGCGTCTATGACTTACGGTTCAAGAATTAGCCTCAGAAACAGTGGTTCTGAACATGCTGCCAATAGCTCGCCTGGGAAACATCCAGAGAAGTCCAAGATAGTGTTTTTTTAGACTGGCTGCCACGAGCTGAAACGCATGCAGCCAAGAGCGAGCGTCTGTGACTTACGGTTCAAGAGTTATTCACAGAAACATGGTTCTGAACTTTGCTGCCAGCCGCGAAAGCGAAAGTAACCAAGATCGAGCGTCTAGGATTTACTTGTGAATAGCTCGCCTGGAAAACATCCAGAGAAGTCAAAGACAGTGCAGCTATACTAATTGCCAGGCGCTGAGACGAATGCCGCAAGGATCAAGCGTCTAAGACTTACGGTTCAAGAATTAGCCTCAGAAACAGTGGGAAACAGTGCTTCTATACTAATTGCCAGGCGCTGAGACGAATGCCGCCAAGATCGAGCGTCTATGCCGTCTATGACTTACGGTTCAAGAATTAGCCTCAGAAACAGTGGTTCTGAACATGCTGCCAATAGCTCGCCTGGGAAACATCCAGAGAAGTCCAAGATAGTGGTTTTTTTAGACTGGCTGCCACGAGCTGAAACGAATGCAGCCAAGAGCGAGCGTCTGTGACTTACGGTTCAAAAGTTATTCACATAAACATGGTTCTGAACTTTGCTGCCAGCCGCGAAAGCGAAAGCAACCAAGATCGAGCGTCTAGGATTTACTTGTGAATAGCTCGCCTGGAAAACATCCAGAGAAGTCAAAGACAGTGCAGCTATACTAATTGCCAGGCGCTGAGACGAATGCCGCAAGGATCAAGCGTCTAAGAATTACGGTTCAAGAATTAGCCTCAGAAACAGTGGGAAACAGTGCTTCTATACTAATTGCCAGGCGCTGAGACGAATGCCGCCAAGATCGAGCGTCTATGCCGTCTATGACTTACGGTTCAAGAATTAGCCTCAGAAACAGTGGTTCTGAACATGCTGCCAATAGCTCGCCTGGGAAACATCCAGAGAAGTCCAAGATAGTGTTTTTTAGACTGGCTGCCACGAGCTGAAACGAATGCAGCCAAGAGCGAGCGTCTGTGACTTACGGTTCAAGAGTTATTCACAGAAACATGGTTCTGAACTTTGCTGCCAGCCGCGAAAGCGAAAGTAACCAAGATCGAGCGTCTAGGATTTACTTGTCAATAGCTCGCCTGGGAAACATCCAGAGAAGTCAAAGACAGTGCTTCTATACTAATTGCCAGGCGCTGAGACGAATGCCGCCAAGATCGAGCGTCTATGACTTACGGTTCAAGAATTAGCCTCAGAAACAGTGGGAAACAGTGCTTCTATACTAATTGCCAGGCGCTGAGACGAATGCCGCCAAGATCGAGCGTCTATGACTTACGGTTCAAGAATTAGCCTCAGAACCAGTGGTTCTGAACATGCTGCCAATAGCTCACCTGGGAAACATCCAGAGAAGTCCAAGATAGTGTTTTTTAGACTGGCTGCCACGAGCTGAAACGAATGCAGCCAAGAGCGAGCGTCTGTGACTTACGGTTCAAGAGTTATTCACAGAAACATGGTTCTGAACTTTGCTGCCAGCCGCGAAAGCGAAAGTAACCAAGATCGAGCGTCTAGGATTTACTTGTGAATAGCTCGCCTGGGAAACTTTCAGATAAGTCAAAGACAGTGCTTCTATACTAATTGCCAGGCGCTGAGACGAATGCCGCCAAGATCAAGCGTCTAAGACTTACGGTTCAAGAATTAGCCTCAGAAACAGTGGGAAACAGTGCTTCTATACTAATTGCCAGGCGCTGAGACGAATGCCGCCAAGATCGAGCGTCTATGACTTACGGTTCAAGAATTAGCCTCAGAAACAGTGGTTCTGAACATACTGCCAATAGCTCGCCTGGGAAACATCCAGAGAAGTCCAAGATAGTGTTTTTTTAGACTGGCTGCCACGAGCTGAAACGAATGCAGCCAAGAGCGAGCGTCTGTGACTTACGGTTCAAGAGTTATTCACAGAAACATGGTTCTGAACTTTGCTGCCAGCCGCGAAAGCGAAAGTAACCAAGATCGAGCGTCTAGGATTTACTTGTCAATAGCTCGCCTGGGAAACATCCAGAGAAGTCAAAGACAGTGCTTCTATACTAATTGCCAGGCGCTGAGACGAATGCCGCCAAGATCGAGCGTCTATGACTTACGGTTCAAGAATTAGCCTCAGAAACAGTGGGAAACAGTGCTTCTATACTAATTGCCAGGCGCTGAGACGAATGCCGCCAAGATCGAGCGTCTATGACTTACGGTTCAAGAATTAGCCTCAGAACCAGTGGTTCTGAACATGCTGCCAATAGATGGCCTGGGAAACATCCAGAGAAGTCCAAGATAGTGTTTTTTAGACTGGCTGCCACGAGCTGAAACGAATGCAGCCAAGAGCGAGCGTCTGTGACTTACGGTTCAAGAGTTATTCACAGAAACATGGTTCTGAACTTTGCTGCCAGCCGCAAAAAAGAAAGTAACCAAGATCGAGCGTCTAGGATTTACTTGTGAATAGCTCGCCTGGGAAACTTTCAGATAAGTCAAAGACAGTGCTTCTATACTAATTGCCAGGCGCTGAGACGAATGCCGCCAAGATCAAGCGTCTAAGACTTACGGTTCAAGAATTAGCCTCAGAAACAGTGGGAAACAGTGCTTCTATACTAATTGCCAGGCGCTGAGACGAATGCCGCCAAGATCGAGCGTCTATGACTTACGGTTCAAGAATTAGCCTCAGAAACAGTGGTTCTGAACATGCTGCCAATAGCTCGCCTGGGAAACATCCAGAGAAGTCCAAGATAGTGTTTTTTTAGACTGGCTGCCACGAGCTGAAACGCATGCAGCCAAGAGCGAGCGTCTGTGACTTACGGTTCAAGAGTTATTCACAGAAACATGGTTCTGAACTTTGCTGCCAGCCGCGAAAGCGAAAGTAACCAAGATCGAGCGTCTAGGATTTACTTGTGAATAGCTCGCCTGGGAAACTTTCAGATAAGTCAAAGACAGTGCTTCTCCACTAATTGCCAGGCGCTGAGACGAATGCCGCCAAGATCAAGCGTCTAAGACTTACGGTTCAAGAATTAGCCTCAGAAACAGTGGTTCTGAACATGCTGCCAATAGCTCGCCTGGGAAACATCCAGAGAAGTCCAAGATAGTGTTTTTTTAGACTGGCTGCCACGAGCTGAAACGCATGCAGCCAAGAGCGAGCGTCTGTGACTTACGGTTCAAGAGTTATTCACAGAAACATGGTTCTGAACTTTGCTGCCAGCCGCGAAAGCGAAAGTAACCAAGATCGAGCGTCTAGGATTTACTTGTGAATAGCTCGCCTGGGAAACTTTCAGATAAGTCAAAGACAGTGCTTCTCCACTAATTGCCAGGCGCTGAGACGAATGCCGCCAAGATCAAGCGTCTAAGACTTACGGTTCAAGAATTAGCCTCAGAAACAGTGGGAAACAGTGCTTCTATACTAATTGCCAGGCGCTGAGACGAATGCCGCCAAGATCGAGCGTCTATGACTTACGGTTCAAGAATTAGCCTCAGAAACAGTGGTTCTGAACATGCTGCCAATAGCTCGCCTGGGAAACATCCAGAGAAGTCCAAGATAGTGTTTTTTTAGACTGGCTGCCACGAGCTGAAACGAATGCAGCCAAGAGCGAGCGTCTGTGACTTACGGTTCAAGAGTTATTCACAGAAACATGGTTCTGAACTTTGCTGCCAGCCGCGAAAGCGAAAGTAACCAAGATCGAGCGTCTAGGATTTACTTGTCAATAGCTCGCCTGGGAAACATCCAGAGAAGTCAAAGACAGTGCTTCTATACTAATTGCCAGGCGCTGAGACGAATGCCGCCAAGATCGAGCGTCTATGACTTACGGTTCAAGAATTAGCCTCAGAAACAGTGGGAAACAGTGCTTCTATACTAATTGCCAGGCGCTGAGACGAATGCCGCCAAGATCGAGCGTCTATGACTTACGGTTCAAGAATTAGCCTCAGAACCAGTGGTTCTGAACATGCTGCCAATAGATGGCCTGGGAAACATCCAGAGAAGTCCAAGATAGTGTTTTTTAGACTGGCTGCCACGAGCTGAAACGAATGCAGCCAAGAGCGAGCGTCTGTGACTTACGGTTCAAGAGTTATTCACAGAAACATGGTTCTGAACTTTGCTGCCAGCCGCGAAAAAGAAAGTAACCAAGATCGAGCGTCTAGGATTTACTTGTGAATAGCTCGCCTGGGAAACTTTCAGATAAGTCAAAGACAGTGCTTCTATACTAATTGCCAGGCGCTGAGACGAATGCCGCCAAGATCAAGCGTCTAAGACTTACGGTTCAAGAATTAGCCTCAGAAACAGTGGGAAACAGTGCTTCTATACTAATTGCCAGGCGCTGAGACGAATGTCGCCAAGATCGAGCGTCTATGACTTACGGTTCAAGAATTAGCCTCAGAAACAGTGGTTCAAAACATGCTGCCAATAGCTCGCCTGGGAAACATCCAGAGAAGTCCAAGATAGTGTTTTTTTAGACTGCCTGCCACGAGCTGAAACGAATGCAGCCAAGAGCGAGCGTCTGTGACTTACGGTTCAAGAGTTATTCACAGAAACATGGTTCTGAACTTTGCTGCCAGCCGCGAAAGCGAAAGTAACCAAGATCGAGCGTCTAGGATTTACTTGTCAATAGCTCGCCTGGGAAACATCCAGAGAAGTCAAAGACAGTGCTTCTATACTAATTGCCAGGCGCTGAGACGAATGCCGCCAAGATCAAGCGTCTAAGACTTACGGTTCAAGAATTAGCCTCAGAAACAGTGGTTTTGAACATGCTGCCAATAGCTCGCCTGGGAAACATACAGAGAAGTCCAAGATAGTGTTTTTTTTTAGACTGGCTGCCACGAGCTGAAACGAATGCAGCCAAGAGCGAGCGTCTGTGACTTACGGTTCAAGAGTTATTCACAGAAACATGGTTCTGAACTTTGCTGCCAGCCGCGAAAGCGAAAGTAACCAAGATCGAGCGTCTAGGATTTACTTGTGAATAGCTCGCCTGGGAAACATCCAGAGAAGTCAAAGACAGTGCTTCTATACTAATTGCCAGGCGCTGAGACGAATGCCGCCAAGATCAAGCGTCTAAGACTTACGGTTCAAGAATTAGCCTCAGAAACAGTGGGAAACAGTGCTTCTATACTAATTGCCAGGCGCTGAGACGAATGTCGCCAAGATCGAGCGTCTATGACTTACGGTTCAAGAATTAGCCTCAGAAACAGTGGTTCAAAACATGCTGCCAATAGCTCGCCTGGGAAACATCCAGAGAAGTCCAAGATAGTGTTTTTTTAGACTGCCTGCCACGAGCTGAAACGAATGCAGCCAAGAGCGAGCGTCTGTGACTTACGGTTCAAGAGTTATTCACAGAAACATGGTTCTGAACTTTGCTGCCAGCCGCGAAAGCGAAAGTAACCAAGATCGAGCGTCTAGGATTTACTTGTCAATAGCTCGCCTGGGAAACATCCAGAGAAGTCAAAGACAGTGCTTCTATACTAATTGCCAGGCGCTGAGACGAATGCCGCCAAGATCGAGCGTCTATGACTTACGGTTCAAGAATTAGCCTCAGAAACAGTGGTTCTGAACATGCTGCCAATAGCTCGCCTGGGAAACATCCAGAGAAGTCCAAGATAGTGTTTTTTTTAGACTGGCTGCCACGAGCTGAAACGAATGCAGCCAAGAGCGAGCGTCTGTGACTTACGGTTCAAGAGTTATTCACAGAAACATGGTTCTGAACTTTGCTGCCAGCCGCGAAAGCGAAAATAACCAAGATCGAGCGTCTAGGATTTACTTGTCAATAGCTCGCCTGGGAAACATCCAGTGAAGTCAAAGACAGTGCTTCTATACTAATTGCCAGGCGCTGAGACGAATGCCGCCAAGATCAAGCGTCTAAGACTTACGGTTCAAGAATTAGCCTCAGAAACAGTGGGAAACAGTGCTTCTATACTAATTGCCAGGCGCTGAGACGAATGCCGCCAAGATCGAGCGTCTATGACTTACGGTTCAAGAATTAGCCTCAGAAACAGTGGTTTTGAACATGCTGCCAATAGCTCGCCTGGGAAACATCCAGAGAAGTCCAAGATAGTGTTTTTTTAGACTGGCTGCCACGAGCTGAAACGAATGCAGCCAAGAGCGAGCGTCTGTGACTTACGGTTCAAGAGTTATTCACATAAACATGGTTCTGAACTTTGCTGCCAGCCGCGAAAGGGAAAGCAACCAAGATCGAGCGTCTAGGATTTACTTGTGAATAGCTCGCCTGGAAAACATCCAGAGAAGTCAAAGACAGTGCAGCTATACTGATTGCCAGGCGCTGAGACGAATGCCGCCAAGATCAAGCGTCTAAGACTTACGGTTCAAGAATTAGCCTCAGAAACAGTGGGAAACAGTGCTTCTATACTAATTGCCAGGCGCTGAGACGAATGCCGCCAAGATCGAGCGTCTATGACTTACGGTTCAAGAATTAGCCTCAGAAACAGTGGTTCTGAACATGCTGCCAATAGCTCGCCTGGGAAACATCCAGAGAAGTCCAAGATAGTGTTTTTTAGACTGGCTGCCACGAGCTGAAACGAATGCAGCCAAGAGCGAGCGTCTGTCACTTACGGTTCAAGAGTTATTCACAGAAACATGGTTCTGAACTTTGCTTGCAGCCGCGAAAGCGAAAATAACCAAGATCGAGCGTCTAGGATTTACTTGTGAATAGCTCGCCTGGGAAACATCCAGAGAAGTCAAAGACAGTGCTTCCATACTAATTGCCAGGCGCTGAGACGAATGCCGCCAAGATCAAGCGTCTAAGACTTACGGTTCAAGAATTAGCCTCAGAAACAGTGGGAAACAGTGCTTCTATACTAATTGCCAGGCGCTGAGACGAATGCCGCCAAGATCGAGCGTCTATGACTTACGGTTCAAGAATTAGCCTCAGAAACAGTGGTTCTGAACATGCTGCCAATAGCTCGCCTGGGAAACATCCAGAGAAGTCCAAGATAGTGTTTTTTTAGACTGGCTGCCACGAGCTGAAACGCATGCAGCCAAGAGCGAGCGTCTGTGACTTACGGTTCAAGAGTTATTCACAGAAACATGGTTCTGAACTTTGCTGCCAGCCGCGAAAGCGAAAGTAACCAAGATCGAGCGTCTAGGATTTACTTGTGAATAGCTCGCCTGGGAAACTTTCAGATAAGTCAAAGACAGTGCTTCTCCACTAATTGCCAGGCGCTGAGACGAATGCCGCCAAGATCAAGCGTCTAAGACTTACGGTTCAAGAATTAGCCTCAGAAACAGTGGTTTTGAACATGCTGCCAATAGCTCGCCTGGGAAACATACAGAGAAGTCCAAGATAGTGTTTTTTTTTTAGACTGGCTGCCACGAGCTGAAACGAATGCAGCCAAGAGCGAGCGTCTGTGACTTACGGTTCAAGAGTTATTCACAGAAACATGGTTCTGAACTTTGCTGCCAGCCGCGAAAGCGAAAGTAACCAAGATCGAGCGTCTAGGATTTACTTGTGAATAGCTCGCCTGGGAAACATCCAGAGAAGTCAAAGACAGTGCTTCTATACTAATTGCCAGGCGCTGAGACGAATGCCGCCAAGATCAAGCGTCTAAGACTTACGGTTCAAGAATTAGCCTCAGAAACAGTGGTTCAAAACATGCTGCCAATAGCTCGCCTGGGAAACATCCAGAGAAGTCCAAGATAGTGTTTTTTTAGACTGCCTGCCACGAGCTGAAACGAATGCAGCCAAGAGCGAGCGTCTGTGACTTACGGTTCAAGAGTTATTCACAGAAACATGGTTCTGAACTTTGCTGCCAGCCGCGAAAGCGAAAGTAACCAAGATCGAGCGTCTAGGATTTACTTGTCAATAGCTCGCCTGGGAAACATCCAGAGAAGTCAAAGACAGTGCTTCTATACTAATTGCCAGGCGCTGAGACGAATGCCGCCAAGATCGAGCGTCTATGACTTACGGTTCAAGAATTAGCCTCAGAAACAGTGGTTCTGAACATGCTGCCAATAGCTCGCCTGGGAAACATCCAGAGAAGTCCAAGATAGTGTTTTTTTTAGACTGGCTGCCACGAGCTGAAACGAATGCAGCCAAGAGCGAGCGTCTGTGACTTACGGTTCAAGAGTTATTCACAGAAACATGGTTCTGAACTTTGCTGCCAGCCGCGAAAGCGAAAATAACCAAGATCGAGCGTCTAGGATTTACTTGTCAATAGCTCGCCTGGGAAACATCCAGTGAAGTCAAAGAGAGTGCTTCTATACTAATTGCCAGGCGCTGAGACGAATGCCGCCAAGATCGAGAGTCTATGACTTACGGTTCAAGAATTAGCCTCAGAAACAGTGGGAAACAGTGCTTCTATACTAATTGCCAGGCGCTGAGACGAATGCCGCCAAGATCGAGCGTCTATGACTTACGGTTCAAGAATTAGCCTCAGAAACAGTGGTTTTGAACCGGCTGCCAATAGCTCGCCTGGGAAACATCCAGAGAAGTCCAAGATAGTGTTTTTTTTAGACTGGCTGCCACGAGCTGAAACGAATGCAGCCAAGAGCGAGCGTCTGTGACTTACGGTTCAAGAGTTATTCACAGAAACATGGTTCTGAACTTTGCTGCCAGCCGCGAAAGCGAAAGTAACCAAGATCGAGCGTCTAGGATTTACTTGTGAATAGCTCGCCTGGGAAACTTTCAGATAAGTCAAAGACAGTGCTTCTATACTAATTGCCAGGCGCTGAGACGAATGCCGCCAAGATCAAGCGTCTAAGACTTACGGTTCAAGAATTAGCCTCAGAAACAGTGGGAAACAGTGGCTTCTATACTAATTGCCAGGCGCTGAGACGAATGCCGCCAAGATCGAGCGTCTATGACTTACGGTTCAAGAATTAGCCTCAGAAACAGTGGTTCTGAACATGCTGCCAATAGCTCGTCTGGGAAACATCCAGAGAAGTCCAAGATAGTGTTTTTTAGACTGGCTGCCACGAGCTGAAACGAATGCAGCCAAGAGCGAGCGTCTGTCACTTACGGTTCAAGAGTTATTCACAGAAACATGGTTCTGAACTTTGCTTGCAGCCGCGAAAGCGAAAATAACCAAGATCGAGCGTCTAGGATTTACTTGTGAATAGCTCGCCTGGGAAACATCCAGAGAAGTCAAAGACAGTGCTTCTATACTAATTGCCAGGCGCTGAGACGAATGCCGCCAAGATCAAGCGTCTAAGACTTACGGTTCAAGAATTAGCCTCAGAAACAGTGGGAAACAGTGCTTCTATACTAATTGCCAGGCGCTGAGACGAATGCCGCCAAGATCGAGCGTCTATGACTTACGGTTCAAGAATTAGCCTCAGAAACAGTGGTTCTGAACATGCTGCCAATAGCTCGTCTGGGAAACATCCAGAGAAGTCCAAGATAGTGTTTTTTTAGACTGGCTGCCACGAGCTGAAACGAATGCAGCCAAGAGCGAGCGTCTGTGACTTACGGTTCAAGAGTTATTCACAGAAACATGGTTCTGAACTTTGCTGCCAGCCGCGAAAGCGAAAGTAACCAAGATCGAGCGTCTAGGATTTACTTGTGAATAGCTCGCCTGGGAAACTTTCAGATAAGTCAAAGACAGTGCTTCTATACTAATTGCCAGGCGCTGAGACGAATGCCGCCAAGATCAAGCGTCTAAGACTTACGGTTCAAGAATTAGCCTCAGAAACAGTGGGAAACAGTGCTTCTATACTAATTGCCAGGCGCTGAGACGAATGCCGCCAAGATCGAGCGTCTATGACTTACGGTTCAAGAATTAGCCTCAGAAACAGTGGTTCTGAACATGCTGCCAATAGCTCGCCTGGGAAACATCCAGAGAAGTCCAAGATAGTGTTTTTTAGACTGGCTGCCACGAGCTGAAACGAATGCAGCCAAGAGCGAGCGTCTGTCACTTACGGTTCAAGAGTTATTCACAGAAACATGGTTCTGAACTTTGCTGCCAGCCGCGAAAGCGAAAATAACCAAGATCGAGCGTCTAGGATTTACTTGTCAATAGCTCGCCTGGGAAACATCCAGAGAAGTCAAAGACAGTGCTTCCATACTAATTGCCAGGCGCTGAGACGAATGCCGCCAAGATCGAGCGTCTATGACTTACGGTTCAAGAATTAGCCTCAGAAACAGTGGGAAACAGTGCTTCTATACTAATTGCCAGGCGCTGAGACGAATGCCGCCAAGATCGAGCGTCTATGACTTACGGTTCAAGAATTAGCCTCAGAAACAGTGGTTCTGAACATGCTGCCAATAGCTCGCCTGGGAAACATCCAGAGAAGTCCAAGATAGTGTTTTTTTAGACTGGCTGCCACGAGCTGAAACGAATGCAGCCAAGAGCGAGCGTCTGTGACTTACGGTTCAAGAGTTATTCACAGAAACATGGTTCTGAACTTTGCTGCCAGCCGCGAAAGCGAAAGTAACCAAGATCGAGCGTCTAGGATTTACTTGTCAATAGCTCGCCTGGGAAACATCCAGAGAAGTCAAAGACAGTGCTTCTATACTAATTGCCAGGCGCTGAGACGAATGCCGCCAAGATCGAGCGTCTATGACTTACGGTTCAAGAATTAGCCTCAGAAACAGTGGGAAACAGTGCTTCTATACTAATTGCCAGGCGCTGAGACGAATGCCGCCAAGATCGAGCGTCTATGACTTACGGTTCAAGAATTAGCCTCAGAACCATTGGTTCTGAACATGCTGCCAATAGATCGCCTGGGAAACATCCAGAGAAGTCCAAGATAGTGTTTTTTAGACTGGCTGCCACGAGCTGAAACGAATGCAGCCAAGAGCGAGCGTCTGTGACTTACGGTTCAAGAGTTATTCACAGAAACATGGTTCTGAACTTTGCTGCCAGCCGCGAAAGCGAAAGTAACCAAGATCGAGCGTCTAGGATTTACTTGTCAATAGCTCGCCTGGGAAACATCCAGAGAAGTCAAAGACAGTGCTTCTATACTAATTGCCAGGCGCTGAGACGAATGCCGCCAAGATCGAGCGTCTATGACTTACGGTTCAAGAATTAGCCTCAGAAACAGTGGGAAACAGTGCTTCTATACTAATTGCCAGGCGCTGAGACGAATGCCGCCAAGATCGAGCGTCTATGACTTACGGTTCAAGAATTAGCCTCAGAACCATTGGTTCTGAACATGCTGCCAATAGATCGCCTGGGAAACATCCAGAGAAGTCCAAGATAGTGTTTTTTAGACTGGCTGCCACGAGCTGAAACGAATGCAGCCAAGAGCGAGCGTCTGTGACTTACGGTTCAAGAGTTATTCACAGAAACATGGTTCTGAACTTTGCTGCCAGCCGCGAAAGCGAAAGTAACCAAGATCGAGCGTCTAGGATTTACTTGTGAATAGCTCGCCTGGGAAACTTTCAGATAAGTCAAAGACAGTGCTTCTATACTAATTGCCAGGCGCTGAGACGAATGCCGCCAAGATCAAGCGTCTAAGACTTACGGTTCAAGAATTAGCCTCAGAAACAGTGGGAAACAGTGCTTCTATACTAATTGCCAGGCGCTGAGACGAATGCCGCCAAGATCGAGCGTCTATGACTTACGGTTCAAGAATTAGCCTCAGAAACAGTGGTTCTGAACATGCTGCCAATAGCTCGCCTGGGAAACATCCAGAGAAGTCCAAGATAGTGTTTTTTAGACTGGCTGCCACGAGCTGAAACGAATGCAGCCAAGAGCGAGCGTCTGTGACTTACGGTTCAAGAGTTATTCACAGAAACATGGTTCTGAACTTTGCTGCCAGCCGCGAAAGCGAAAGTAACCAAGATCGAGCGTCTAGGATTTACTTGTGAATAGCTCGCCTGGGAAACTTTCAGATAAGTCAAAGACAGTGCTTCTATACTAATTGCCAGGCGCTGAGACGAATGCCGCCAAGATCAAGCGTCTAAGACTTACGGTTCAAGAATTAGCCTCAGAAACAGTGGGAAACAGTGCTTCTATACTAATTGCCAGGCGCTGAGACGAATGCCGCCAAGATCGAGCGTCTATGACTTACGGTTCAAGAATTAGCCTCAGAAACAGTGGTTCTGAACATGCTGCCAATAGCTCGCCTGGGAAACATCCAGAGAAGTCCAAGATAGTGTTTTTTAGACTGGCTGCCACGAGCTGAAACGAATGCAGCCAAGAGCGAGCGTCTGTCACTTACGGTTCAAGAGTTATTCACAGAAACATGGTTCTGAACTTTGCTGCCAGCCGCGAAAGCGAAAATAACCAAGATCGAGCGTCTAGGATTTACTTGTCAATAGCTCGCCTGGGAAACATCCAGAGAAGTCAAAGACAGTGCTTCTATACTAATTGCCAGGCGCTGAGACGAATGCCGCCAAGATCGAGCGTCTATGACTTACGGTTCAAGAATTAGCCTCAGAAACAGTGGGAAACAGTGCTTCTATACTAATTGCCAGGCGCTGAGACGAATGCCGCCAAGATCAAGCGTCTAAGACTTACGGTTCAAGAATTAGCCTCAGAAACAGTGGTTCTGAACATGCTGCTAATAGCTCGCCTGGGAAGCATCCAGAGAAGTCCAATATAGTGTTTTTTAGACTGGCTGCCACGAGCTGAAACGAATGCAACCAAGAGCGAGCGTCTGTGACTTACGATTCAAGAGTTATTCACAGAAACATGGTTCTGAACTTTGCTGCCAGCCGCGAAAGCGAAAGTAACCAAGATCGAGCGTCTAGGATTTACTTGTGAATAGCTCGCCTGGGAAACATCCAGAGAAGTCAAAGACAGTGCTTCTATACTAATTGTCAGGCGCTGAGACGAATGCCGCCAAGATCAAGCGTCTAAGACTTACGGTTCAAGAATTAGCCTCAGAAACAGTGGGAAACAGTGCTTCTATACTAATTGCCAGGCGCTGAGACGAATGCCGCCAAGATCGAGCGTCTATGACTTACGGTTCAAGAATTAGCCTCAGAAACAGTGGTTCAAAACATGCTGCCAATAGCTCGCCTGGGAAACATCCAGAGAAGTCCAAGATAGTGTTTTTTAGACTGGCTGCCACGAGCTGAAACGAATGCAGCCAAGAGCGAGCGTCTGTGACTTACGGTTCAAGAGTTATTCACAGAAACATGGTTCTGAACTTTGCTGCCAGCCGCGAAAGCGAAAGTAACCAAGATCGAGCGTCTAGGATTTACTTGTGAATAGCTCGCCTGGGAAACATCCAGAGAAGTCAAAGACAGTGCTTCTATACTAATTGCCAGGCGCTGAGACGAATGCCGCCAAGATCAAGCGTCTAAGACTTACGGTTCAAGAATTAGCCTCAGAAACAGTGGTTCTGAACATGCTGCCAATAGCTCGCCTGGGAAACATCCAGAGAAGTCCAAGATAGTGTTTTTTTAGACTGGCTGCCACGAGCTGAAACGAATGCAGCCAAGAGCGAGCGTCTGTGACTTACGGTTCAAGAGTTATTCACAGAAACATGGTTCTGAACTTTGCTGCCAGCCGCGAAAGCGAAAGTAACCAAGATCGAGCGTCTAGGATTTACTTGTGAATAGCTCGCCTGGGAAACTTTCAGATAAGTCAAAGACAGTGCTTCTATACTAATTGCCAGGCGCTGAGACGAATGCCGCCAAGATCAAGCGTCTAAGACTTACGGTTCAAGAATTAGCCTCAGAAACAGTGGGAAACAGTGCTTCTATACTAATTGCCAGGCGCTGAGACGAATGCCGCCAAGATCGAGCGTCTATGACTTACGGTTCAAGAATTAGCCTCAGAAACAGTGGTTTTGAACATGCTGCCAATAGCTCGCCTGGGAAACATCCAGAGAAGTCCAAGATAGTGTTTTTTTAGACTGGCTGCCACGAGCTGAAACGAATGCAGCCAAGAGCGAGCGTCTGTGACTTACGGTTCAAAAGTTATTCACATAAACATGGTTCTGAACTTTGCTGCCAGCCGCGAAAGCGAAAGCAACCAAGATCGAGCGTCTAGGATTTACTTGTGAATAGCTCGCCTGGAAAACATCCAGAGAAGTCAAAGACAGTGCAGCTATACTAATTGCCAGGCGCTGAGACGAATGCCGCCAAGATCAAGCGTCTAAGACTTACGGTTCAAGAATTAGCCTCAGAAACAGTGGGAAACAGTGCTTCTATACTAATTGCCAGGCGCTGAGACGAATGCCGCCAAGATCGAGCGTCTATGACTTACGGTTCAAGAATTAGCCTCAGAAACAGTGGTTCTGAACATGCTGCCAATAGCTCGCCTGGGAAACATCCAGAGAAGTCCAAGATAGTGTTTTTTAGACTGGCTGCCACGAGCTGAAACGAATGCAGCCCAGAGCGAGAGTCTGTGACTTACGGTTCAAGAGTTATTCACAGAAACATGGTTCTGAACTTTGCTGCCAGCCGCGAAAGCGAAAGTAACCAAGATCGAGCGTCTAGGATTTACTTGTGAATAGCTCGCCTGGGAAACATCCAGAGAAGTCAAAGACAGTGCTTCTATACTAATTGCCAGGCGCTGAGACGAATGCCGCCAAGATCAAGCGTCTAAGACTTACGGTTCAAGAATTAGCCTCAGAAACAGTGGTTCTGAACATGCTGCTAATAGCTCGCCTGGGAAGCATCCAGAGAAGTCCAATATAGTGTTTTTTAGACTGGCTGCCACGAGCTGAAACGAATGCAACCAAGAGCGAGCGTCTGTGACTTACGATTCAAGAGTTATTCACAGAAACATGGTTCTGAACTTTGCTGCCAGCCGCGAAAGCGAAAGTAACCAAGATCGAGCGTCTAGGATTTACTTGTGAATAGCTCGCCTGGGAAACATCCAGAGAAGTCAAAGACAGTGCTTCTATACTAATTGCCAGGCGCTGAGACGAATGCCGCCAAGATCAAGCGTCTAAGACTTACGGTTCAAGAATTAGCCTCAGAAACAGTGGGAAACAGTGCTTCTATACTAATTGCCAGGCGCTGAGACGAATGCCGCCAAGATCGAGCGTCTATGACTTACGGTTCAAGAATTAGCCTCAGAAACAGTGGTTCAAAACATGCTGCCAATAGCTCGCCTGGGAAACATCCAGAGAAGTCCAAGATAGTGTTTTTTAGACTGGCTGCCACGAGCTGAAACGAATGCAGCCAAGAGCGAGCGTCTGTGACTTACGGTTCAAGAGTTATTCACAGAAACATGGTTCGGAACTTTGCTGCCAGCCGCGAAAGCGAAAATAACCAAGATCGAGCGTCTAGGATTTACTTGTCAATAGCTCGCCTGGGAAACATCCAGAGAAGTCAAAGACAGTGCTTCTATACTAATTGCCAGGCGCTGAGACGAATGCCGCCAAGATCAAGCGTCTAAGACTTACGGTTCAAGAATTAGCCTCAGAAACAGTGGTTCTGAACATGCTGCCAATAGCTCGCCTGGGAAACATCCAGAGAAGTCCAAGATAGTGTTTTTTTTAGACTGGCTGCCACGAGCTGAAACGAATGCAGCCAAGAGCGAGCGTCTGTGACTTACGGTTCAAAAGTTATTCACATAAACATGGTTCTGAACTTTGCTGCCAGCCGCGAAAGCGAAAGCAACCAAGATCGAGCGTCTAGGATTTACTTGTGAATAGCTCGCCTGGAAAACATCCAGAGAAGTCAAAGACAGTGCAGCTATACTAATTGCCAGGCGCTGAGACGAATGCCGCAAGGATCAAGCGTCTAAGACTTACGGTTCAAGAATTAGCCTCAGAAACAGTGGGAAACAGTGCTTCTATACTAATTGCCAGGCGCTGAGACGAATGCCGCCAAGATCGAGCGTCTATGACTTACGGTTCAAGAATTAGCCTCAGAAACAGTGGTTCTGAACATGCTGCCAATAGCTCGCCTGGGAAACATCCAGAGAAGTCCAAGATAGTGTTTTTTTAGACTGGCTGCCACGAGCTGAAACGAATGCAGCCAAGAGCGAGCGTCTGTGACTTACGGTTCAAAAGTTATTCACATAAACATGGTTCTGAACTTTGCTGCCAGCCGCGAAAGCGAAAGCAACCAAGATCGAGCGTCTAGGATTTACTTGTGAATAGCTCGCCTGGAAAACATCCAGAGAAGTCAAAGACAGTGCAGCTATACTAATTGCCAGGCGCTGAGACGAATGCCGCCAAGATCAAGCGTCTAAGACTTACGGTTCAAGAATTAGCCTCAGAAACAGGGGGAAACAGTGCTTCTATACTAATTGCCAGGCGCTGAGACGAATGCCGCCAAGATCGAGCGTCTATGACTTACGGTTCAAGAATTAGCCTCAGAAACAGTGGTTCTGAACATGCTGCCAATAGCTCGCCTGGGAAACATCCAGAGAAGTCCAAGATAGTGTTTTTTAGACTGGCTGCCACGAGCTGAAACGAATGCAGCCCAGAGCGAGAGTCTGTGACTTACGGTTCAAGAGTTATTCACAGAAACATGGTTCTGAACTTTGCTGCCAGCCGCGAAAGCGAAAGTAACCAAGATCGAGCGTCTAGGATTTACTTGTGAATAGCTCGCCTGGGAAACATCCAGAGAAGTCAAAGACAGTGCTTCTATACTAATTGCCAGGCGCTGAAACGAATGCCGCCAAGATCAAGCGTCTAAGACTTACGGTTCAAGAATTAGCCTCAGAAACAGTGGTTCTGAACATGCTGCTAATAGCTCGCCTGGGAAGCATCCAGAGAAGTCCAATATAGTGTTTTTTAGACTGGCTGCCACGAGCTGAAACGAATGCAACCAAGAGCGAGCGTCTGTGACTTACGATTCAAGAGTTATTCACAGAAACATGGTTCTGAACTTTGCTGCCAGCCGCGAAAGCGAAAGTAACCAAGATCGAGCGTCTAGGATTTACTTGTGAATAGCTCGCCTGGGAAACATCCAGAGAAGTCAAAGACAGTGCTTCTATACTAATTGCCAGGCGCTGAGACGAATGCCGCCAAGATCAAGCGTCTAAGACTTACGGTTCAAGAATTAGCCTCAGAAACAGTGGGAAACAGTGCTTCTATACTAATTGCCAGGCGCTGAGACGAATGCCGCCAAGATCGAGCGTCTATGACTTACGGTTCAAGAATTAGCCTCAGAAACAGTGGTTCAAAACATGCTGCCAATAGCTCGCCTGGGAAACATCCAGAGAAGTCCAAGATAGTGTTTTTTAGACTGGCTGCCACGAGCTGAAACGAATGCAGCCAAGAGCGAGCGTCTGTGACTTACGGTTCAAGAGTTATTCACAGAAACATGGTTCGGAACTTTGCTGCCAGCCGCGAAAGCGAAAATAACCAAGATCGAGCGTCTAGGATTTACTTGTCAATAGCTCGCCTGGGAAACATCCAGAGAAGTCAAAGACAGTGCTTCTATACTAATTGCCAGGCGCTGAGACGAATGCCGCCAAGATCAAGCGTCTAAGACTTACGGTTCAAGAATTAGCCTCAGAAACAGTGGTTCTGAACATGCTGCCAATAGCTCGCCTGGGAAACAACCAGAGAAGTCCAAGATAGTGTTTTTTTTAGACTGGCTGCCACGAGCTGAAACGAATGCAGCCAAGAGCGAGCGTCTGTGACTTACGGTTCAAAAGTTATTCACATAAACATGGTTCTGAACTTTGCTGCCAGCCGCGAAAGCGAAAGCAACCAAGATCGAGCGTCTAGGATTTACTTGTGAATAGCTCGCCTGGAAAACATCCAGAGAAGTCAAAGACAGTGCAGCTATACTAATTGCCAGGCGCTGAGACGAATGCCGCAAGGATCAAGCGTCTAAGACTTACGGTTCAAGAATTAGCCTCAGAAACAGTGGGAAACAGTGCTTCTATACTAATTGCCAGGCGCTGAGACGAATGCCGCCAAGATCAAGCGTCTAAGACTTACGGTTCAAGAATTAGCCTCAGAAACAGTGGGAAACAGTGCTTCTATACTAATTGCCAGGCGCTGAGACGAATGTCGCCAAGATCGAGCGTCTATGACTTACGGTTCAAGAATTAGCCTCAGAAACAGTGGTTCTGAACATGCTGCCAATAGCTCGCCTGGGAAACATCCAGAGAAGTCCAAGATAGTGTTTTTTAGACTGGCTGCCACGAGCTGAAACGAATGCAGCCCAGAGCGAGAGTCTGTGACTTACGGTTCAAGAGTTATTCACAGAAACATGGTTCTGAACTTTGCTGCCAGCCGCGAAAGCGAAAGTAACCAAGATCGAGCGTCTAGGATTTACTTGTGAATAGCTCGCCTGGGAAACATCCAGAGAAGTCAAAGACAGTGCTTCTATACTAATTGCCAGGCGCTGAGACGAATGCCGCCAAGATCAAGCGTCTAAGACTTACGGTTCAAGAATTAGCCTCAGAAACAGTGGTTCTGAACATGCTGCTAATAGCTCGCCTGGGAAGCATCCAGAGAAGTCCAATATAGTGTTTTTTAGACTGGCTGCCACGAGCTGAAACGAATGCAACCAAGAGCGAGCGTCTGTGACTTACGATTCAAGAGTTATTCACAGAAACATGGTTCTGAACTTTGCTGCCAGCCGCGAAAGCGAAAGTAACCAAGATCGAGCGTCTAGGATTTACTTGTGAATAGCTCGCCTGGGAAACATCCAGAGAAGTCAAAGACAGTGCTTCTATACTAATTGCCAGGCGCTGAGACGAATGCCGCCAAGATCAAGCGTCTAAGACTTACGGTTCAAGAATTAGCCTCAGAAACAGTGGGAAACAGTGCTTCTATACTAATTGCCAGGCGCTGAGACGAATGCCGCCAAGATCGAGCGTCTATGACTTACGGTTCAAGAATTAGCCTCAGAAACCGTGGTTCAAAACATGCTGCCAATAGCTCGCCTGGGAAACATCCAGAGAAGTCCAAGATAGTGTTTTTTAGACTGGCTGCCACGAGCTGAAACGAATGCAGCCAAGAGCGAGCGTCTGTGACTTACGGTTCAAGAGTTATTCACAGAAACATGGTTCGGAACTTTGCTGCCAGCCGCGAAAGCGAAAATAACCAAGATCGAGCGTCTAGGATTTACTTGTCAATAGCTCGCCTGGGAAACATCCAGAGAAGTCAAAGACAGTGCTTCTATACTAATTGCCAGGCGCTGAGACGAATGCCGCCAAGATCAAGCGTCTAAGACTTACGGTTCAAGAATTAGCCTCAGAAACAGTGGGAAACAGTGCTTCTATACTAATTGCCAGGCGCTGAGACGAATGCCGCCAAGATCGAGCGTCTATGACTTACGGTTCAAGAATTAGCCTCAGAAACAGTGGTTCTGAACATGCTGCCAATAGCTCGCCTGGGAAACATCCAGAGAAGTCCAAGATAGTGTTTTTTAGACTGGCTGCCACGAGCTGAAACGAATGCAGCCCAGAGCGAGCATCTGTGACTTACGGTTCAAGAGTTATTCACAGAAACATGGTTCTGAACTTTGCTGCCAGCCGCGAAAGCGAAAGTAACCAAGATCGAGCGTCTAGGATTTACTTGTGAATAGCTCGCCTGGGAAACATCCAGAGAAGTCAAAGACAGTGCTTCTATACTAATTGCCAGGCGCTGAGACGAATGCCGCCAAGATCAAGCGTCTAAGACTTACGGTTCAAGAATTAGCCTCAGAAACAGTGGTTCTGAACATGCTGCTAATAGCTCGCCTGGGAAGCATCCAGAGAAGTCCAATATAGTGTTTTTTAGACTGGCTGCCACGAGCTGAAACGAATGCAACCAAGAGCGAGCGTCTGTGACTTACGATTCAAGAGTTATTCACAGAAACATGGTTCTGAACTTTGCTGCCAGCCGCGAAAGTAACCAAGATCGAGCGTCTAGGATTTACTTGTGAATAGCTCGCCTGGGAAACATCCAGAGAAGTCAAAGACAGTGCTTCTATACTAATTGCCAGGCGCTGAGACGAATGCCGCCAAGATCAAGCGTCTAAGACTTACGGTTCAAGAATTAGCCTCAGAAACAGTGGGAAACAGTGCTTCTATACTAATTGCCAGGCGCTGAGACGAATGCCGCCAAGATCGAGCGTCTATGACTTACGGTTCAAGAATTAGCCTCAGAAACAGTGGTTCAAAACATGCTGCCAATAGCTCGCCTGGGAAACATCCAGAGAAGTCCAAGATAGTGTTTTTTAGACTGGCTGCCACGAGCTGAAACGAATGCAGCCAAGAGCGAGCGTCTGTGACTTACGGTTCAAGAGTTATTCACAGAAACATGGTTCGGAACTTTGCTGCCAGCCGCGAAAGCGAAAATAACCAAGATCGAGCGTCT